>NC_086444.1:427272501-427425001 GCF_028390025.1 Pseudophryne corroboree | reverse complement strand
TCCCACTGTGAAGCATGGAGAAGGAGGTGTGATGGTGCTTTGCTGGTGACACTGTTGGTGATTTATTAAAAATTCAAGGCACACTTAACCAGCATGGCCACCACAGCATTCTGCAGCGCCATGCCATCCCATCTGGTTTGCACTTACTGGGACCATTATTTGTTTTTCAACAAGACAATGGCCCCAAACTCACCTCCAGGCTATGTAAGGGCTACTTGACCAAGAAGGAAAGTGATGGAGTGCTGTGTCAGATGACCTGGCCTCCACAATCACCCGGCCTAAACCAATTGAGATGGTTTGGGATGAGTTGGACTGCAGTGTGAAGGAAAAGCATCCAACAAGTGCTCAGCACCTCTGGGAACTCCTTCAAGACTGTTGGAAAACCATTCCAGGAGACTACCTCATGAAGCTGATTGAGAGAATGCCAAGAGTGTGCAAAGCGGTATCAAAGTAAAAGGGGGATACTTTGAGGAATCTAAAATAGAAAACATATTTTGAATTGTTTACAAAATAATTCCATATGTGTACTTTCCTAGTTTTGATGTCTTCAGCATTAATCTACAATGTATAAAATAATAAAAATAAATAAAAACCATTGAATGAGAAGGTGTGTCCAAACTTTTGACTGGTACTCATAGGAATGTGTGAATATACAGTATGGAGGGGGGTTCTCACCGGATGCAGAGGCCAGAAGCTGGGAGGATAGGGCCAAGGCATAAACAAGGCGCTGGTGTGTACGGAGAGTGAGCTGGCAAACAGACTGTTCTGATGAGATATTCCAGACACGAATCAAGCTGTCAGAGCTCCCGGTGAGCAGCTTATTATCAGAGAGCCACACAAGGCTACCCACCGCCACATCCGCAAAACTACACTGTGACACCAGATCACCTGTAGGGAGAGATATAGAATTTTCTTACTTACTGAATGATGTTAGCAGGAATTGGGGTTTACGCCTGCACCAGGTATATTAATACATTAGAAACTGTACAAAGAAGGGCAACTAAAATGGTGCATGGCCTACATCACAAAACATACCCAGAAAGACTAAGAAATCTCAATATGTATAGTTTGGAGCAGAAAAGGGAAAGGGGGGACATGATAGAAACTTTCAAATATATCAAGGATTTTAACAAAGTCCAGGAGGGAAACATTCTCCAAATGAAGAGAAGCAATAGGACACGAGGACATGCACTGAGACAGGAGGGGGGGAGGTTCAGGGGAAATTTGCGGAAAAATTACTTCACAGAAAGGGTAGTGGACAAGTGGAATAGCCTCTCACCGGAGGTGGTAGAGGCTAAGACAGTAGAGCAATTTAAACATGCATGGGATAGACATAAGGATATTCTTACAAAGAAATAAAGATCAATTAAGGTTAGAGATAAAAATAATGTAAAAAAAAAAAAAAAAAAAGAAGGGCAGACTAGATGGGCCAAGTGGTTCTTATCTGCCGACAAATTCTATGTTTCTATGTTTCTATTATTTGGTGGTGTAATAGATGTGCCAACAATATGCGTTTTAATAATACGTGTAAATAAATCTCATAAAGAGAGGTCAATACAAAGCACATAATAAACATACAATATATATGTAGACCAGGGTGCCTGCTCCCTCAACACGTTTGAATCAATTCTTAACATCTAATCGTCAGCCCTTATAATCACTTTTAACATGCATTCTTTCTCAGATAGCACTTTGTTGTTTGGGGGGTTTTATTCCACTTTAAAAGGGGACTGTGAACCATTACCACAATATGAGGCTTCAATTCATTACTGTGTGGTTTATGGGGTACTCTCATATTTTATTGTTTTGCTCCCTATTTTAATCCATATTAATGACCCTTCTGTTATAATTAATGAACAAAAGGAGGATTTTGGTACTTACCGATAAATCCCTTTTCGGAAGCCATAGGGGACACTGGCACAACTTCAAGACCGTGGGGTGATGATGGTGGATTACAGAGAGCTGGCACTTTAAATAATCTAAGAAGTGAAACAGGCTCCTCCCCCTCTATCCCCCATCATTGCTCAGTTATGAATTAGCCTAGAGGAGACAGGGACAAGAGCACAGACCTAAACGAGGGAAGAGAGCACATAATCAAACAGAACAGAACAAAAATGAAGGCAAGAGAACAGTGAGGGGTGGCCAGTGTCCCCTATGGCTTCCGAAAAAGGGATTTATCGGTAAGTACCAAAATCCTCCTTTTTCTGTCAGCCACTAGGGGACACTGGCACAACTTCAAGACGGTGAGGATGTCACAAAGTTTCCCCCCTGGGCGGGAGATCACTGAGGAACTTGCAAAACAAGACGGCCAAACCGTGAAGATGAAGCCGCAAAAGTATCAAACTTGTAGAACTTGGCAAACGTATGAATACTGGACCAACTGGCTGCTCTACAGAGTTGAGACGTGGTAGTCCCCTACTAGCGGCCCAGGAAGACCCAACTGAGCGTGTAGAGTGGGCCGCAATGGATAATGGAGGTCGTCTAGATTGGTGTAGTTAGGCTTGATGAATAGGCAACCGAATCCAGGGGACTAAGGTCTGCTTAGTAGCAAGCCACCCTCACCGCGGAAGATCATAAAGCACGAATAAAGCATCAGTCTTTCGTAATAGTGCTGTCTGTTCCACGTAGATATTCAACGTTCTCACTACATCCAGAGAAGAAGGTGTCCCAGAGTCCTCCTGTAAGGACGGTAACACAATTGGCTGATTGATATGAAAAGCCGACATGACATTGGGAAGAAAGGAAGCAAGTGTTCTCAACTCAGCCCTATCAGGCTGAAAAATCAAGTAGGGAGGCATACAAGACAAGGCACTTAATTCAGATACCCTCCGGGTTGCAGCTATGGCTAATAGAAAAACAGTCTTCCAAGTAAGATAGTTAATATCTGCGTCTTCCAAGGGTTCAAAACAGAGTGACTACAGATAATCCAGCACCAGATTCAAGTCCAAAGGAGCTGTAGGGGGAACAAACGCGGGTTGTACCAGAATGACACCTTGTAGGAAATTTGCACATCTGGTAGGAGCGCTAGGCGTCTCTGAAAGAAAATCGATAAAGGCAGATACCTGAACTTTCAGGGATCCTAGACGAAGTCCGGAATCTAAACCTGCCTGAAGAAATAGCAAGAACCATGAGAGACGAAAAGAATCTGATTGAAACCGTTTTCAGTCACACCAAGAAATATAAGAACGCCAGATGTGATGGTAATGGGCTGCCGTAACAGGTTTTCGTGCACGCAACATTGTGGGAATCCCACAGTCCAGAATCCCTATGCATTTTAGGATATCTCCCTCAAGAGCCATCCCGTTAAACGTAGTCATGGTAAATCTGGATACATGAAGGGCCCTTGTTGGAGTAGATCCGGTCACAGAGGTAGAAGCCAAGGATCGTCTGCTAGCAGAAGGAGCAGGTCTGAAAACCAAGCTCTCAGAGGCCAATCTGGTGCCACCAAGATCATCGTGATTGACTCCTGTTTGATTCTCTTGAGAATTCGAGACAATAGAGGAAACAGAGGAAACATGTATGCGGCCAGAGCATCTACAGCTTCCACCTGAGAATCCAGTGTTCTGGAGATGTATCGAGGAAGCTGATGATTGAGACAGGACGCCATGAGATCCACCCCCGGACACCTCCAGCGCTGTGTCAGAGCGTCGAACACCTCTGGGTGAAGTGCCCATTCTCCCGGATGTAGATCCTGATGGCTGAGGTGGTCTGCTTCCTAATTGTCTACTCCTGGAATGAATACTGCTGAGAGGACTACAGCGTTGCGTTCGGCCCACTGGAGAATGTGTGTCCCCTCTCGCATCGCTTGGCGACTGCGAGTTCCTCCCTCCTTGTTTACATACGCTACAACAGTCACGTTGTCCGATTGAACCTTTACCGCCTTGGATCGTAGAACTTGGGCAGCTTTTACCAGCACATTATAGATCGCTCTCAGTTCCAACACATTTATTGGCAACAGTGATTCCTTTGGAGACCAATGGCCCTGAAGATGGAAGTCCAATACAGAGATTGTGCAGTTGGCAGCCACCAAAGAAGCGAAAGTCGCGTCTCTGGAGTCAGTTGAACTAACTGTTGAAGGTGTAGATGCGACCCCGACCATTGATGTAACATATCCAGCTGTAAAGAATGTGAATGAAAATGGCCGAACTCCAGAATTTCGAAAGCTGCTACCATTTTCTCAAGCAAACGAATGATAAATGGACTGATACCAGCCTTGGCTTGAGGACAGCTTGGACCAGTTTCTGTATATCCAGAGCTCTGTCTTGCGGCAGAAAAACTTTCTGGATGTTGGTGTCCAAGATCACACCAAGAAACTGGATACGTTATGACGGCAGAAGGTTGGATTTCCGAAAATTGATTATCCATCCATGTTCCACTAACACATTTTATGTTAATAGAGCATGCTCCTGGAGCATGAGATCTGATGGAGCTTTGAGGAGGAGGTCGTCTAAGTATGGTATTATTCTGACTCCCAATGATCTGAGGTAAGCAATCATCACTGACATGACCTTGGTAAACACCCTGGGGGCTGTGGACAGACCGAATGGTTAGGCTCTGAACTGAAAATGATCTTGTTGAATCGCGAACCTGAGAAACGCTTGGTGTGGTTCCCATATTGGAATATGGAGATATGCATCCTTGATTTCCAGAGATATCATAAATTCCTTG
Organism: Pseudophryne corroboree; assembly: GCF_028390025.1. Taxonomy (NCBI): domain Eukaryota; kingdom Metazoa; phylum Chordata; class Amphibia; order Anura; family Myobatrachidae; genus Pseudophryne; species Pseudophryne corroboree. The sequence goes on along the minus strand of NC_086444.1, from coordinate 427,420,333 downwards.
GGTTCCAGGCTCAAGATCACTGAGTTGAGCGACTCCATCTTGAACCGGTAATAAGATAGAAACTGATTTAATGATTTCAGATTCAGAATTGGTCAAGTACCAGCTGGTTTTGGTACTACGAAAAAATTGGATTAGTAACCCTTCTTTCATTGAAGTAGTGGTATCGGCATTAACACAGCCGATTCTACCAAGGACTGGAATGCACCTTGAAGGGCCAAATGTTTGTCCAGAAGAAGTGGAAGACTTGTCATAAAATATTTCTTTGGCGGCAAAACTTTGAAATCTAGCTTGTACCCTTGGGAGATGATATTGCGAATCCACGCATTGTCTGATATCTTGAACCAGGCATCATGAAAGTTTCAAAGCCACGCTCCCACCGTACTTGGGCCCCGGTGGGAGGGGAGACAGTCATGCCACGGTCTTTTCTGCAGGCTTTGGGTCTTGACGACAAGCAGTGACTGGTTACTTGCCGCGACCTCTACCTTGCAAGGGTGTAGCTCTTCCGCATCATCTAAAAGGCTGAGTGGAACGAAGGTACCGAAAGCCTGAGAAATTAACGAGTCTAGTTCTTTTCCAAAAAGAATGTCACCTGTAAACGGAAGTGCTCCAGCGACTTTTTTTGCCATGACCGAAGCCAAAGAACTCCATATCTCTAGCCGCTTCTCCTAGGTATATAGCTGATTCCTTGATATGTTCCACTAAGATCAATACTTCTTCTAACAGAACTCCCTCTTGTAAGTCCTTTATCAATTTAGTGGCCCAGTGTTCCACTGCCTTGTTCACCCAGGAATTTACCAAAGTTGGTCTAAGTGAGACACCTGCAGCCGAATAGATGGACTTCAACATGGTGTCCAGCTTCCGGTCAGAAAGATCTTTCAACGAAGTTGCTCCCAGAACAGGTAATGCGGTCTTTTTGGACAACCTGGATAGAGAGGAGTCTACTCGAAGTAACATCACCCATTTATCCGTCATAGCTGATGGAAATGGATAAATACTTAGAAAACTTTTAGGCATCTGAAACCGTTTGTCTAGGTGTTTCCAAGCCTCCGTCAGCTGATCATCCAGGTTCTTGGAAAAAGGATAAGTGACCGGTGAACGCTGCTTTCTACCAAATAAAGCAGTATCTGGTGAATACGGTTTCAAAACTTATCTTATAGCTAAAATAAGAGGTTCAACTTCCTGAGAAGGTTCCTGTGAAACTTCTTCGTCTGGGTCAGTAATTTCGCTCAACTCGCGATCGTCCTCTTCAGCTTCGTCCTGAGAGAGAAGACCTGCCACCCAGGGTGGTTCTGTAGCAATAGAAAGTACATCTTTTTGAGGAATCTGCTTAACCGTCTTTCGTAAAGCAGACACCTCATTATGTATTTGTGAGATGGTTACTGTGAATGCTACCTCACCAGGGGGAAAATTAGCGTCTTGGTAGGAATTAACTAACGTAACCTCTGAAGCACATGCTTCACACAGGAAGGAATCGTCTGTGTGAGCTTTTTTTTTTTTTTTACACTTAGCACAGATAAATAGTTTTTGTGATGCCTTATCAGCTGGTCCCTTGCTTGCCACTGTGATGGAGAGAGTGGAGACGCATACAATTCACACCAGCACTCTCAATAATACAGAGAGAGAGAGGGGAATATCGGAAGGATAGAGGGAGATATAATATTTGTACTACTCCTCTATTCTAACTCCCTCTGCCACCAACCTGTATTTTATGTGCAGGCTTTCAGGTTTCTGGCAGTCTGAAGGAATGTGCACCTGTCTCTGCTAACAGTGCTGATTCCTGAAGAGAGAAGAAACATTGTTGCTATTCATGAGCTGCCTAGATGAGGAATGCGCCTTTTTCTGTGATTGACAGTTTGAAAACCTGCCAACTCCGTCCCCTATGCACAGGCACCCATCTCAACCAGGTCCCTAAGCGCCATTTGGAATTGGTGCCTTACACAATTAAAATCCACCAACTCACAAAGTTCTCCAGATGCTGTCTGCCTTCTAGTTAAATGCCCTCCGCCTTAGCCCCCAGATCCGCAGCTTAAGGCGGATCCGCTCCACTATCCTCCGCTGTAAACTCCCTCTGTCCTGCACTGAGCGAGCAATGCTGTCGCGTTGTGTACTGCCACTCGCGCACAGTGCCCTACACAAGGAGATTCACTCACCCACACTACCGCGTGGGTACTGTCAGCACGGCAGTGTGGTGGAGACCACGCCGCTGCCGCTGCCAGTCATGCCCAACAGGGTAAGGAGGGGAGGGAATTTTGGGATTCGCAGCTGCGCTGGAGGCGGGCGCCGCACAGTGCCTCACACAAGGAGGCTCACTCACCCAACCGGAGCCTCAGGATGCAGCTGTCTTGGGAGGAACAGTGCTTCTGAGGTTAAGTGCTGTTCTCCTTGCTGTCTCGGGAGGAACAGTGCCTCTCAGGTTAAGCACTGTTCTCCTTGTGCAGCTTGACGCTGTTAGTGTGTAACCCGGACCCCACTTCTCTCATGGCGAAGGGTTCCTGAGGCTGAGGGAACAAAGTCCCATAAATAAAAAAGCTAAATAAATTAAATAAATGGAAAAGGGGGGGGACGGGGGCGCCTGGATTGCAGATCCTATTACTAACAGGATCTGCAATCCAGGCCCCCCTCCTTTTTCCACTATATTTGTGTATATATTGTACACTGGAAGGCAAGGCTTCCTTCCTCTGGTATTGGCACTCCTCCCATTCACCCTCAGGTGTTTTAATAAGCTGGGTTCCTGCATTTCAGATCACACATTGATAAGGCCCTATTTAGAGGTAAGTCCTAAATAAATTTATAGAATGTGATAGTATTAGGGATGTTAGGTACCCATGTGATGAAGTCACCTTTGCCGCGGTACATGGGCCGCATATTTGCGCAAATATGTGCTAAGAACTTCAATTATACTCCATGTTAATTGTGAGGGTTTATTTAAATTATTTTTATTATCAGCGTTCTTAGTGCTAAGAGTGTGCATCTGCATCTCTCTTCCCCCAGCATAGTATTAGAAGCCTCAGCATGATAGCACCTCTTGATATCTTTAGTAATACGATGTGCAATCCAGGTTCCCCCCTTTTTCCACTATATTTGTTATATATTTTACACTGGAAGGCAAGGCTTCCTTCCTCTGGATTGGCACTCCTCCCATTCACCCTCAGGTGTTTTAATTAGCTGGGTTCCTGCATTTCAGATCACACATTGATAAGGCCCTATTTAGAGGTAAGTCCTGTATAAATTTATAGAATGTGATAGTATTAGGAATGTTAGGTACCCATGTGATGAAGTTACCTGGCCGCGGTACATGGGCCCGCATATTTGCGCAAATATGTGCTAAGAACTTCAATTATACTCCATGTTAATTGTGAGGGTTTATTTAAATTATTTTTACTATCAGTGTTCTTAGTGCTAAGAGTGTGCATCTGCATCTCTCTTCCTCCAGCATTAAATTAAATAAATGAAAGTAAATATAGACTGAGCTGGAGCTCAGTCAGCAGTGACCGGCTCCCTCGGCACAAATTCAGAACCCAGGTATGATGGGGGATAGAGGGGGAGGAGCCTGTTTCACTTCTGAGATTATTTAACGTACCAGCTCCCTGTAAGCCACCATCATCACCCCATGGTCTTGACATTTTGCCAGTGGGGGTCATTCCGAGATGATTGCTAAAATGATGCAAATTATGCATTTGTTCGCAGCGATCAGGGTAAAATACGGCAGTTCTGCGCATGCGGCGCAATGCGCACGCGTGACGTACGGGCACAACGGCCGATGCAGTTTTGCACAGGGTCTAGCGATGCATTTCAGTCGCACTGTTTGCCGCAGAGTGATTGACATGAAGAGGGCGTTTCTGGGTGGCAACTGACCGTTTTCAGGGAGTGTTAGGAAAAACGCAGGCGTGGCTGGGCGAACGCTGGGCGGGTTTGTGACGTCAAATCCGGAACTGAATTGTCTGAAGTGATCGCAAGCGCTGAGTAGGTTTTGAGCTACTCTGAAACTACACAAAAAATGTTTGCAGGCACTCTGTGAAACAACCGCACTTCTGCTAAGCTAAAATACACTCCCAGTGGGTGGCGGCATAGCGTTTGCATGGCTGCTAAAAACTGCTAGCGAGCGATCAACTTGGAATGACCTCCAGTGTCCCCTAGTGGCTCACAGAAAAAATTGATTTGTTTTTACTGTGATCTATAGCAACCTTATCTGATTTAATGCAGTATAAGATTGGTTTTAATCATTTCATTTAAGATTATACATTTATTGTACTGCTTTTAGATTTTACAGATGTACATACATCAGTAAATCTGATCACCTCCAGATATTAAATTTGTACTAAGTATTATTAATTTATTAATCATGTATTAATCATGCTATTACTGCTTCTCATTATGAAGACAATCTCTCTATTAGGAAGAAATGTCAAAACTCCCATCATTACTTACCAGTATTCACGCTGTAGACACCAACAGAATCTGAATGATACCCAACTGCCAACAGCAGTCTATTAGGGGAAACAGCTAGAGAGAGTGCTGGAGACGAAGCAGCCTTCACACACCCTTGCCCATGCAGCCTCCCAAGACCACCAGATGACACCTGCACCTGTGGAGAAAAGAACATATCATCTCAGCACTGACACTTTAAGCCAACATTCACATGACACTTTAGGCCAGTGGGTCATTACTTTGCCATCCTCTCCTCCAGTAAGAATGTATTCTCCATGACGCAGAAAGTTAGCAGTCAGAGTGGAGCCACTGTGAGCTCGAAAACGAGACAGGAGAACTTGTGATTCCCATGACCACAGTGAGACCCAGCCATCAAGACTACCTGCGACAACTACATTGCCCTCCAAGGAGAAGGACATTGTTCTCACAGACGAGGAACAACAGAGAACCTGAAAAAAAAACCAACAACCATATTAATAGAAATTAGAGAAAGATTAACCTCCATGAACACAACGCCAATGTGCAGACGGTGTAGAGAACGGAGTGAAGGTAACTTACGGCACTTCTTTTCCAGTTATCCAGTAGTATCACAGATATATTTCCATCCCAAGACCCCACTGCAGCAACAGGACTTCTAGGGTGAAATGCTACGCAGTTCAGCGGGCTGGAGAAGGAACTGGAGCCTAAGAGACAACAGCGTCTTGTGTCCCACAACTAAAAGAATAAAGAAGGAAGCACATAGTGAAAGTGCCATTCAGATTTTAAAAAAAATCAGAAATTTAGATACACATTTAAGAAGAATCAGCCACCTTGATTTGAAAGTCCAGAGAACAGGTGAGAAGCTGCCTGTGGTCAGGACTAATGCTGCATCCTGTGACCTGCCGCTTGTGAGCCTCAATTCTCTGTATGCTGGGTAACAGAAAGAGATATGTATTAATATGTCACATGACGCAAACAGGTAAAGGCATGATCATACAGTATATACATTAATATATACTACATTGCCCAGTGAAACTCCATTAAGATTATACATTCTGATTCACTGGAATGTTGATATACAAGCTTTCCAGAAATCGCATACAATAAAAATACGATTTATGGTCTTACCTGGTTAAATCCTTTTCTTTGCGTCCATAGAGGGCACAGGGAACAATGGGGTACAGCCTGGAAAGGACAGTCTGGGCAGCAAACAGAAAACTTTGTTTCCCAGGATACTCAGGCTCCCTCTCTTCTATACCCCGCCCCTCAAACAGTCAGTTACAGTAGCAAGCCAAAGGCAGGACCAAGGCGAAGGAGAAGGAACACACACAGACACAAACACCAGAGAGTGACCCAGATACCAGCACATAGGAACTACCCCTGCAATCAGAGTGGGCGCCCTGTGTCCCCTATGGAAGTGACGAAAAGGATTTAACAAGGTAAGACCATAAATCCCATTTTCTTCTTTTATCCACTAGGAAGCACAGGGAAAACTGGGTCGTCCTAAAGCGACATCGTCATGGGCTGGGACACTCATGACCTACGCTGAGAACAGAATGCCCAAAGGCTGCGTCAGAGGATGCAAAAGTATCAACTGCATGAAAAATAGGATTTTAATACCCACCGGTAAATACTTTTCTCATAGTCCATTTGGGATATTAGGGACAGATTAGTACGATGGGGTATAGACGGGTCCAAAGGAGCCAGTGCACTTTAAATTTCTGCACCTGGGTGTGCTGGCTCCTCCCTTCTATGCCCCCTCCCACAGGCAGTTATAGGTAAAACAGTGCCCAAAGGAGAAATGACATACTCGAGAGAAGGAACATAACAACAATAAGTGTGGTGAGATTTACACACCAGCACACCATAACATAACCGGGCCAGCAACGGCTGGCAACAGAAAACAGCAACAGCTGAACAGGAAACACATAACAGAGAACCTGCAGAAAGTCATCGCACAGAGGAGGGCGCCCAATATCCCTTATGGACTACGAGAAAAGGATTTACAGGTAGGTATTAAAATCCTATTTTCTCTAGCATCCATAAGGGATATTGGGGACAGATTAGTACGATGGGGACGTCCCAAAGCATCCTGAAAAGGCGGGAACGTGCGGAGACTGCTGCGGCACCACCTGCCCAAACTGGGTATCCTCTTTGGCCAGGGTATCAAATTTGTAGAATTTCACAAAGGTGTTCTTCCCCGACCAGGTAGCCACTCGGCATAGTTGCAAGGCCAAGACACCACGGGCAGCCGCCCAGAAAGAGCCCACTGAACTTGTAGGGTGGGCCTTCAGAGATTTAGGAACAGGTAAGGCTGCCGACACATAGGCCTGTTTGATAGTAAACCTAATCCAAAGAGCAAGAGACTGCTTTGAAGCAGGACAACCCTTTTTCTGCACATCATAGAGCACGAACAAAGAATCCGTCTTCCTGACTTGAGCTGTGCGCCTGACATAGATCTTCAAAGCATGCACAAGATCCGAAGACTCCGGAGGAGCCGAAGCATCAGAACTGGACGGAACCACAATAGGTTGATTCAGGTGGAACGCGGAGATAACCTTCGTCAGGAACTGCTGTCTAATCCGGAGATCCGCTCTGTCCTCGTAAAAGACCAAGTAGGGACTTTTACACGATAAGGCCCCCAATTCTGAGACACGTCTAGCAGAATCCAGGGTCAATAACATCACCGTCTTCCACGTGAGGTACTTGTCTTCTACCGTCACCAGAGGTTCAAACCAGGAGGACTGTAGAAAGCGTAACACCACATCCAAATCCCATGGTGCTGTAGGTGGCACAAACAAAGGTTGTATGTGAAGCACCCCTTGCACGAAGGTCTGAACTTCTGGCAGGCTAGCCAACTTCTTCTGAAAGAAAACGAAAAGAGCTGAAATCTGGACCTTAATGGATCCAAGACGTAAGCCTTTATCCACTCCAGTTTGTAGGAAACGAAGGAATCGTCCCAAGTGGAATTCTGGAGATGGATATGTGCGTTCATCGCACCAAGAAACATATCTCCGCCAGATATGATGATAGTGTTTTGACGTCACAGGTTATTTGGCTTGCACCGTAGTGGCAATTACTTTTTTGGAAAGCCCTTTGTGAGCTAGGATGTTCTGCTCAACTTCCATGCCATCAAACGAAGCCGCCGTAAGTCCGGGTAGACAACGGTCCTTGCTGAAGAAGATCCTTTCTTAGTGGCAGAGGCCAAGGGTCTTCTGTGGACATGTCCAGAAGAGCCGCGTACCACGCTCTCCGGGGCCAATCCAGAGCAATCAAGATTGCTTGTACTCCGTGATGTCTGATCCGCTTGAGCACCCTTGGGATCAACAGAATCGGAGGTAATAGGTAGACCAGCAGGTAAGGCCAAGGCGACATCAGCGCATCCACTGCACTCGTGTGAGGGTCTCTGGTTCGCAAACAGTAGTAGTGAAGCTTCTTGTTGAGGCGAGACGCCATCATGTCAATCTGCGGGCATCCCCACCTGTTGACGATCTGTTGAAACACCTGTGGGTGTAATCCCCACTCCCACGGGTGGAGATTGTGGTGACTCAGGAGGTCCGCTCCCCAGTTGTCCACTCCCGGAATGAAAATTGCGGACAGTGCTCTGCATTCCTTTCCGCCCAGAGAAGTATTTTTGACACTTCTTGCATGCAGGCCTTGCTTTTTCTCCCTCCTTGTCGAATGATGTACGCCACTGCCGTGGCATTGTCCGACTGAACCTGGATCGCCTGATCCCTGAGTAGAGGGGAGGCCTGAATCAGAGCATTGTATAAAGCCCGAAGTTCCAGTATGTTGACCGGAAGTAGGGCTTCTTTGGCAGGCCACCTGCCCTGGAACTGCGCCCCCTGGGTGACAGTTCCCCATCCTCTCAGGCTCACAACCGTCGTGAGGAGGATCCAATCCTGAATCCCAAAGCATCAACCTTCCAGCAGGTTGGAAGACAGTAGCCACCACAGGAGTGAAATCCTGGCCTGGGGTGACAGCTGAATCAAATGGTGCATCTGAAGATGTGAACCGGACCACTTGTTCAGAATGTCCAATTGGAAGGGTCTGGTATGGAACCTTCCGAACTGTATCGCCTCGTACGAGACCACCATTTTTCCCAACAATTTTATACAAAGATGAATGGAAACTCGAACAGGTCGGAGAACCCTGCGAACCATCTCTTGAAGTGTTCTCACCTTGTCCTCTGGGAGGAACACTCTATGAGCTACCGTATCCAGTATCATACCCAGAAACAGGAGCTGTTGAGACTGTTCCAGTTGGGACTTCTGTAGATTGAGGATCCACCCGTGGTGAGACAGAAGTTGTATAGTGCGATCTATTGGAGCAGTAGAAGTTCCCTGGAACTCGCTTTTATAAGGAGATCGTCCAGGTAAGGGACAATGTTGACCAACAGGACTCTGAGCGTCCTTAATATCCAGGGACACCAGGAATTCCTGTTGTTCCAGGCCTGCAATCACCGCTCTCAAAGTTTCCATCTTGAATTTGAAAACCTTCAGGTAAGAATTTAAGGACTTCATATTCAAAATGGGTCTCACAGACCCGTCTGGTTTTGGCACTACGAACACAGAGTAGTAACCTTGTCCTTGCTGTAGCAGGGGTTCTGGAAAAATGACATGGGACTGGACCAACTTGTCGATGGCCAGTAGTAGCGTAACACGCATATTTTCCAAAGCTGGCAAGCTTGATTTGAAAAACCGTCGAACTCCAGCTTGTAACCCTGAGAGATAAGGTCCCTTACCCAGGAATCTTGGCAGGAACCGTCCCAGACGTGGCTGTAGCGATGTAATCGAGCTCCCACCACGAGATCACCTCGAGGTGGGTAGGCACCGTCATGCTGAAGTCTTTGTGGAAGCTGAACTGGTGCTCTGTTCCTGAGAGCCAGCAACAGCTGGTTTCTTAGGCTTATCTCTGGAGCCTCTAGCTGCGTTGGAGGCACCCCTGGCCATAGATCGAAATCTGGAGGACCGAAAGGACTGAGTAGATGGTCCCGGGTAGGTACGCCTAGCAGGTGGAGCCCCTGAAGGGAGAAACGTGGATTTCCCAGTAGTAGCTTTGTAGATTCATGCATCCAATTCACCTCCGAAGAGCCATTCTCCTGTGAAGGGAAGAGATTCCACATTACGTTTGGAGTCAGCGTCTGCAATCGACTGACGCAACTATATGGCTCTGCGTGCAAACACAGCAATAGCAGTGGTCCTAGCATTAATATTGCCAATCTCTTTAAGGGAGTCACAGAGGACTCTTACTGTGTCCCGAATGTGTTTTAGGAAAGTTACAGTAGTAACCAAGGTCATATCACCCGAAAGACCCTCTTGAATTTGAGTAGCCCACGTATGAATGGCATGTGTCATGCAACAACCAGCAATGACCAGTCTTTGAGCTACACCTGCAGCATGTAGATAGATTTCAGAGTGGTCTCAATTTTCCTATCCCCGGGGTCCTTTACAGTAAAAGAGCCCGGAGCTGGGAGCATCGCCTTTTTAGAAAGGCGAGAGACTGAGACGTCTACTGCTAGAGATTCTTCCCAGAATTTCCTGCCTTTAGGAGCAAAGGGGAACGTATTCAAAAACCTTTTGGACACCTGATATTTTTTATCTGGATTTTTCCAGACTAATTTAAATAAATCATCCAATTCCTTGGAATCAGGAAAAGTGACTGCCAGTTTGTCTTGTGGGAGGAAAAATTACTTGATTAGCAGCGTCCTCCAAGGGGAGCTTTAACACATACCATATAGCCAATATGAGGGGTTCAATACCCTGTGTAGGGGTGGGATCCCCACTAATGGGATCCACATCATCCTGTACATCATCATCAGAATCTGATAGGATTGCCGGTAAAGCACGTTTTTGTGCACCTGTAGTAGACAGCTGGGGATGGGGAACATCAGCCTTGGCAGTTAGGCTAGCCACTGCTTGTTGCAGTTCTTGTGTTTTATTGGCAGTGAAGCTGAGATGACATATCAGACATCATAGTTTTGATAGCCCCCAGCCAGGAAGGCTCTGGACTCTCCCCCACATTGTTATCAGCATCTTGTGATGACTGACTACACTGCTCACATGATATGGAGCCAGATTAAATAGGGGAGAATCTGATATTACATACACTGCATAACTTCTGTTTCACCATTATGAAATACAGATACAATACACATACAACAGGCTGAATACAATACAAGCCTGCCCTATTGCATGTGAGAGGAGACACAGAAGAGAGGACACCAGTGCATCCAACGCTGTACAGCCCCAGTGAGACTTTCAGCGTTTTATGTATATTATATAACAGTGATACTGTCTGTACAGAGAATTCCCCAGAGGAATGTAAACTGTGCACTAATGGCGGCTCTCCCCCTCTACACCCGGTACCAGTGATCCAGCGTGTGAACGTGTGGAGGAGCTGTATGAGGCTGCTGCTGCTTATGCAGAGGAAGGCGCCAAAATGCCGCTGAGCCTGCTCTGATGTAGGTCTGCACCCCGCAATGGCGCCGGAGCTACTAATAATGTTTATACTGGCTATGTCTCCAACACCCTCTGTAACCTCACATAAATGCTTGGTACAAAACCTCCAGCAAGTCTCACGCAGGGGCACCCGCGGGTCCCCCCCCCCAGGAGGGACCCGTACACCTCACCCGCGCTTCTGCCACTCAATGAACCAGGTGACCCCCCTAGCGGGGCCCCCGGTTTGTACTCACCACAGACGATCACCTTCAGGCTCTGTTAGGGGTATGCGGCATGCTGCAGCAGCTAAGGCGCAGTGCCCCGCTGAACAAACAGCCACTCCTGACTCCTGCACCAGCAGAACAGATCTGACCGCCTTGATTAGCACATCCACCTCTGCCTGTGATATGGATTTATCTGGCATGGAGGAGGTCAGTCATGCCGATTCAGTAACCTGCTGGCTGCCACAGCAATGATTTCCTGTGGGGTCACAGAATGGGTCTCTTAGCTAATTTGTGATTGCAGCAATACCTGCCTACGACAGCTCTTGTGTAACTGAATCTGCCACGTGGGGGGATATTTACTAAGCTCCCGATTTTGACCGAGTTGGTGTTTTTTCATCAAAGTGTCATGTCGGGAATTTACTAAACTCAAATCTCGGCAGTGATGAGGGCATTCGTATTTTTTTGGTAGGCAAAGAAAAAAAATACGAATGAATACACCATCAGTCAAATACGCCTGTTATTTTATACAACTCGGTAATTTACTAAAAAGTCAAATTCACAAACACAACCACAAGAGTGACCCCACTTAACCTTGCGGTCTACCGCAGACCGCAAAATTCCCACCATTGGATACAATGGAGCGCCTGTGCGCTACATTGTATCTCTACAGTGCGCAGCCTGACTGACAGCTCAGGCGCGCACAGCCAATCAGGAGAGTGCCATGACGTGGCGCTCCCTGATTGGCTGAAGGGACCGTCTTTGACAGCAGTCACGGGGGGTCCCGCCAGTCGGGGAAAGGGGTCCCATGTGTAAACATGGGACCCCTTTCAGTGCGTGGTCTGGGTTTTTTGTTTTTTTATTTTGCCAAGTACGTGGATTACAAACAGAAGAGGACCGATCTACACTGGATTGTTGGGAGTATAATTTTATTGACATTGGATTCTAAGTGGAGAAGGGGACCAACTCTTCGTGTCAACATAGTTAAGTATGTGTGTATGTAGGTGTGCATGTATGTAATAAAGTTATACTATCACGGTGTGTGTGTATTGTTTTTATTTGGGTATTTTTTTTGTAGTAGAACTACAGGTACCAGCGGGCCCGTTTCCCCCCCGCATGCTGGTACTTGTGGTTCTCCAAGTACCAGCTTGCGGGGGGAGGCTTGCTGGGACTTGTAGTACTGCTACAAAAAACAATATTTTTATTTTTACACAGAAGGCTATCAGCCCCCCATCCGCCGCCCTTGGATGGGGGGGACAGCCTCGGGCTTCACCCCTGGCCCTTGGGTGGCTGGAGGGGGGGGACCCCTTGATTTAAGGGGTCCCCACTCCTCCAGGGTACCCCGGCCAGGGGTGACTAGTTGGTGATTTCATGCCAGGGCCGCAGGGACCAATATAAAAGTGTCCCCCGGCTGTGGCATTATTTCGCTGACTAGTGGAGCCCGATGCTGGTGGTAAAAATACGGGGGACCCCTACGCTTTTTGTCCCCCGTATTTTTGGCACCAGGACTAGGCGCAGAGCCCGGTGCTGGTTGTTAAAATATGGGGGAACCCCTGTCAATTTTTCCCCCGTATTTTTACAACCAGGACTGGCTCAAAGAGCCCGAGGCTGGTTATGCTTAGGAGGGGGGGACCCCACGCATTTTTTTTTTCTGATTTTTAACTCTTTAAACACTTTTTTAAGGTACACAATGAAGCCCTGCACGGATCTCACAGATCCGGCCGGGATTCAATGTGTTAAGTTCGGCAGTGTTTTACTAATCACTCCCGTAAAACACTGGCCGAAATTACGAATGACATCGACATCGGAATACACGAAAATGCAGAATACGAGAGCATAGTAAATGAGGAGTAAAAAATTCAAAAAGTTTCAAATTCACACATTCGATGTCATTCGTGTTTAATCTCCCTCCAAATCGACACTAATACGAATCTTAGTAAATATACCCCATGGTGTTCTCCAACACTCAAAAATTATCCCTTCTTGCTACAAGTTTGTTCCATGCAACAATCATGACTTGCAAGATTTTATTTAATTCATTATATATGAGTTACTTCATCAGAATATCCTCATATCCAAAAAGTGTTTGTGCCTTCATTGACTGTTATAGACTTTCCACTAGAACAATATATATATATATATATAGATAGATAGATAGATAGATAGATAGATAGATAGATAGATAGATAGATAGATAGATAAATGGCTGTATAGCAAACAGCGGCACTCAGAGACTGACAAAGCCAAATGAAAATAAAGTGCTGGTGCTTTTTATTCCATGTTACAGGCTACATGTTCCAACGTTTCGGGGCGCACAGGCCCCTTTTTCAAGGTGAGCCAAAATACAGACTCTGTATTTTGGCTCACCTTGAAAAAGGGGCCTGTGCGCCCCGAAACGTTGGAACATGTAGCCTGTAACATGGAATAAAAAGCACCAGCACTTTATTTTCATTTGGCTTTGTCAGTCTCTGAGTGCCGCTGTTTGCTATACAGCCATTTATCTGCATTTACTACTCCAGAAGGCACCTGAGCAGTTTGGTTCACTTTGAGGAGAGTGCCGATCCGCCACTAGTCGCTATATATATATATATATATATATATATATATATATATATATATATATATATATATATATATATATATATATACATACACATACATACACAGTGGTTCCAGTTGCCATTGAAGAGTCTGTTGGTGGCAGCAACTAATTTCCTATCAATGGGGTCACCACATTGGCATGTATTTGACAATTCATGTAACACCAGCTGTAGCGATCAGTAAAGACAAGTTAATGATGGTAAAAGAAACCCATGACAAAACAGGTGGCAGAGCAAGCTCATAATGTCACACCACATTGTGAAGAAGGGAAAAACAACGATTTAATAAAATTAGGATTTAAATACTCCTCACCATAAAAATCAATTCCTCTTAGTTCATTTGGGGGACATGCAGACTGTGCTGAGGAGGCTGAGGAGTAGGCACGAAACAGGTAAACTATTGGAGCTGAAACTCCCCCTCCCCCCTCCCCCAATTAAACCCTCCAACCTCTAGCCGTGATAACTCCCGACTGTCGGGAGAGCTCTCCCCCCAACTAGAGTGATCAACCCAGTCCTGGTCTAATATTTCCCTTTCCTTCTCAGAAGATAGAGAAAATGTACGTCATCTGGATCCTGGCACTTTCAGGAACTGGGAGTAGGTAACTCCATGAAATTTATTAGCTAAGAAAATATCAGGATCTACTGCATGGGGAGGGGACTGTGGAAGCAGAGGTGGCTAAAGAGCAATAGGAATTGAAGCACTCACCTCTGGTTGTGGACATCACCTACCTCAGTGCCCTCAGGTGACATGGTATCTGGCACCAAGACGGTAGCAGTAGATCCTTTAAGTCGTGTAAGTTGCGAGGTGAGGCCTCTATAGCTCGGATTTGTTTTTCCAGCACATCCAACAGATGCTCTAACAGACTTAGATCTGGGGAATTTGGAGGCCAAATGAACACCTTGGGCTCTTTGTCATGTTCCCAATCTTGACCAATTTCTACATTGTGGCAGGGTGCATTATCCTGCTGGAAAAGGCCACTGCCATAAGCTAATATTGTTGCCATGAAGGGGTGAACTTTGTCTACAACAATGTTTAGGTGTGTGGTACGTTTCAAAGTAACAGCCACATGTATGGCAGGACCCAAGATTTTGCAAAAGAACATTGCCCGGAGAATCACACTGATTCCCCCAGGTTGTCTTATTCCCATACAGTATCCTGGTGCCATCTCTTCTCCAAGGTAAATTATGCACCTGGCCAGCCACATGATGAAAAAGAAACATGATTCATAAGCCCAGGCCACCTTTTTCCATTGCTCTGGTTCAGTTCTTACACTCACATGCTCATTGAAGGCAATTCGGTAGTGGAAAGGGGTCAGCATAGGAACTCTGACTGGCCTGCAGAAAGCTGTGCATTCTGACACTTTTCTATTATAGCCAGCTAATTTTTTCAGCAATTTGTGCTACAGTACTGAAGCTCTTCAGTGGGATTGGGACCAGATGGACTAGCCTTTGCTCCTCATGTGCATCAATGAGCCTTGGGTGCCCATGACCTGGTTGTCCTTCTTTAGACCACTTTAGTAGGTACTAACCACTGCATACCGGGAACACCATGAAAGACTGGCTGTTTTGGAGATGCTCTGAACCAGACACCTAGCAATCACAATTTGTCCCTTGTTAAAGTCACTCAGATCCTTAAGCTTGTCCATTTCTCCTGTTTCCAACACATCAACTTCAAACACTGAGTGTTCACTTGCTGCCTAGTATATCCCAACCCTTGAAAGGTGGTATTGTAACAAAATAATAAATGTTATTCACTTCACCTGTCAGTGATATTAATGCTATTGTTGATCAGTTCATATGCACCCATATACAGCCGCCTGCGGACCCTCTTCCAGGGCTGGGGGCAGGCTGCACCTGGGGAGACAGAGGCACTGGATGCCAGCGCGGACATAACGCCCGCTCCCAAAAACCTGATCACAGAAGGGGAATCAGGCAACCTAATAAAAGAAGTAATAAAACAGGCTAGAAAGAATCAACATCTTCCTACCTATAATCTTCGTGTCTCTCTCAGGCACAAAATAAAAAAACTGTCTAGCTGGAGGAGGTGGGAGGGCTTAGAGGGGGGAGGGGGATGGCTAAGGTATCAGTGCCTATAGTTTAACTATTTAGTGCCTATTCCTCAGCAACCCATCTAAACCAACATGGTTAATTATTTTAAAAAGAAGTTAACATTGAAATATAGATCTGAAATGTTTGTACTGAATGGTGCTTACCGATACCCATCAGCTATGTTCCAGATCTCCAGTGTTCCATCATATGAACCAATGCAGAGTAATGCTTCTGACACAAATGCACAGGAAGAGACTCCATCGCAGCTACTGTGCAGCATTCTTACTTCCTGCAACAAAATACAATGACGCTAGCACATGAAATGTAAAAACACCCATATAATATAAATATATATATATATATATATATATATATATATATATATATATATAATAAGATTTTAAACCTACCGGTAAATCTTTTTCTCGTAGTCCGTAGAGGATGCTGGGACTCCGTAAGGACCATGGGGATAGACGGGCTCCGCAGGAGACATGGGCACTTTAAGAACGACTTTGACTCTGGGTGTGCACTGGCTCCTCCCTCTATGCCCCTCCTCCAGACCTCAGTTAGAGAAACTGTGCCCAGAGGAGACGGACAGTACAAGGAAAGGATTTTTGTAATCCAAGGGCAAGATTCATACCAGCCACACCAATCACACCGTATAACTTGTGAAATACTATCCAGTTAACAGTATGAAAAAACAACATAGCATCAGTCCAAGACCGATGAAACTATAACATAACCCTTATGTAAGCAATAACTATATACAAGTCTTGCAGAAGTAGTCCGCACTTGGGACGGGCGCCCAGCATCCTCTACGGACTACGAGAAAAAGATTTACCGGTAGGTTTAAAATCTTATTTTCTCTAACGTCCTAGAGGATGCTGGGACTCCGTAAGGACCATGGGGATTATACCAAAGCTCCCAAACGGGCGGGAGAGTGCGGATGACTCTGCAGCACCGATTGAGCAAACAGGAGGTCCTCCTCAGCCAGGGTATCAAACTTATAGAACTTTGCAAAGGTGTTTGACCCCGACCAAGTAGCAGCTCAGCACAGCTGTAGTGCCGAGACCCCTCGGGCAGCCGCCCAAGACGAGCCCACCTTCCTAGTGGAATGGGCCTTAACCGATTTCAGTAACGGCAATCCTGCCGTAGAATGCGCCTGCTGAATCGTGTTACAGATCCAGCGAGCAATAGTCTGCTTTGAAGTAGGGCCGCCAACCTTGTTGGCTGCATACAGGACAAACAGTGCTTCTAATTTTCTGATCCTAGCCGTTCTGGCCACGTAAATTTTGAAAACCCTGACCACATCAAGGGCCTCGGAATCCTCCAAGTCACGTGTAGCCACAGGCACGACAATAGGTTGGTTCATATGAAAGGATGAGACCACCTTAGGTAGGAATTGAGGACGGGTCCGCAACTCCGCTCTATCCATATGGAAAACCAGATAGGGGCTTTTATGTGATAAAGCCACCAATTCCGAAACTCGCCTAGCCGAAGCCAAGGCTAACAACATGACCACCTTCCAAGTGAGATATTTCAACTCCACTGTTTTAAGTGGTTCAAACCAAGTGACTTAAGGAAACTTAACACCACGTTAAGGTCCCAAGGCGCCACCGGAGGTACAAAAGGAGGCTGAATATGCAGTACTCCCTTCACAAAAGTCTGTACTTCAGGTAAAGAGGCCAATTCCTTTTGAAAGAAAATGGATAAGGCCGAAATCTGAACTTTAATGGAGCCTAATTCACTCCAGTTTGTAGGAAGTGAAGAAAACGGCCTAGATGGAATTCTTCCGTAGGAGCATTCCTGGCCTCACACCAAGAAACATATTTTCGCCATATTCGGTGATAATGTTAGACGTCACGTCCTTCCTAGCCTTTATTAGCGTAGGAATGACCTCATCCGGAATACCTTTTTCCGCTAGGATCCGGCCTTCAACCGCCATGCCGTCAAACGCAGCCGCGGTAAGTCTTGGAACAGACAGGGACCTTGTTGTAACAGGTCCTGCCTTAGAGGAAGAGGCCACGGATCTTCTGTGAGCATTTCTTGCAGATCCGGATACCAGGTCCTTCGTGGCCAATCTGGAACAATGAGAATTGTTCTCACTCCTCTTTTTCTTATTATCCTCAACACCTTGGGTATGAGAGGAAGAGGAGGAAACACATATACATACTGGAACACCCACGGTGTCACTAGGGCGTCCACAGCTACCGCCTGAGGGTCTCTTGACCTGGCGCAATACCTTTGTAGCTTTTTGTTGAGACGGGGTGCCATCATGTCTATTTGGGGTAGTCCCCACCGACTTGCAATCTGCGCGAAGACTTCCTGATGAAGTCCCCACTCTCCCGGATTCAGATCGTGTCTGCTGAGGAAGTCTTCTTCCCAGTTGTCCACTCCCGGAATGAACACTGCTGACAGAGCGCTTACATGATTCTCCGCCCAGCGAAGAATTCTGGTGGCTTCCGCCATTGCCACTCTGCTCCTTGTGCCGCCTTGGCGGGTTACATGAGCTACTGCGGTGATGTTGTCTGACTGGATCAGAACTGGTCGATTGCAAAGTAAGATCTCCGCTTGACGTAGGGCGTTGTATATGGCCCTTAGTTCCAGGATGTTGATGTGAAGACAAGTCTCTTGACTTGACCAAAGTCCTTGAAAATTTCTTCCCTGTGTGACTGGTCCCCAACCTCGGAGGCTTGCGTCCGTGGTCACCAGGATCCAGTCCTG
Source organism: Pseudophryne corroboree (assembly GCF_028390025.1). Classification (NCBI taxonomy): domain Eukaryota; kingdom Metazoa; phylum Chordata; class Amphibia; order Anura; family Myobatrachidae; genus Pseudophryne; species Pseudophryne corroboree. The sequence goes on along the minus strand of NC_086444.1, from coordinate 427,401,892 downwards.
AATGCCGAACCTGCGGCCCTCTAGAAGGTGAGCACTGTTTAGCCACCACAGGAGAGATACTCTGGCCCTGGGGGACAGGGTGATCCGCTGATGCAATTGCAGATGCGACCCGGACCATTTGTCCAATAGGTCCCATTGGAAAGTCCTTGCATGGAATCTGCCGTATGGAATGGCTTCGTATGTTGCCACCATCTTTCCCAGAACTTGAGTGCAATGATGTACTGACACTTGTTTTGGTTTCAACAGGTTCATGACTAGAGTCATGAGTTCCTGCGCTTTTTCCGTCGGAAGAAAAACCCTTTTCTGGTCTGTGTCCAGAATCATGCCCAAGAAGGGCAGACGAGTTGTAGGATTCAGCTGCGACTTTGGAATATTGAGAATCCAGCCGTGTCGCTGTAACACATTCAGTGAAAGTGATACGCTGTTCAGCAACTTCTCCCGTGATCTCGCTTTTATGAGGAGATCGTCCAAGTACGGGATAATTGTGACACCCTGCTTGCGCAGGAGCGCCATCATTTCCGCCATTACCTTGGTGAAAATTCTCGGGGCCGTGGAAAGCCCAAACGGCAACGTCTGAAATTGGTAATGACAATCCTGTACCACAAATCTCATGTACGCCTAATGAGGAGGATATATGGGGACATGCAGGTATGCATCCTTTATGTCCAGAGATACCAAAAAATCTCACCCTTCTAGGCTGGCTATGACCGCCCTGAGCGATTCCATTTTGAACTTGAACCGTTTTAAGTAAAGGTTCAGGGGTTTTAAATTTAAAATGGGTCTGACCGAACCGTCCGGTTTCGGAACCACAAACAGAGTTGAGTAGTACCCCTGCCCTCTTTGAAGCAGGGGAACCTCTACCACCACTTGTTGAAGACACAATTTGTGAATCGCATGTAACACTATCTTCCTTTCCAGGGGTTATTTTGGTAGGGCCGATTTGAAAAACCGGCAAGGAGGCACTTCTTCGAGTTCCAGCTTGTAACCCTGGGAAACTATTTCTATTGCCCATGGATCCACCTGTGAGTGGACCCAGACGTGGCTGAACAGTCGAAGACGTGCCCCCACAGGAGCGGACTCCCTCAGGGAAGCCCCAGCGTCATGCGGTGGATTTTGCAGAGGCCGGGGAGGACTTCTGTTCCTGGGAACTAGCTGTGTTATGCAGCTTTTTCCCTCTGCCCTTACCTCTGGCAAGAAAGGACGATCCACGTGCTCTCTTGTTTTTATTGGAACGAAAGGACTGCATTTGATAATGAGGCGCTTTCTTAGATTATGAGGGAATATATGGCAAAAAATTTGATTTACCTGCCGTAGCCGTAGAGACGAGGTCCGAGAGTCCCTCTCCAAACAATTCCTCACCCTTGTAAGGCAACAACTCCATATGTCTCTTGGAGTCGGCATCACCAGTCCACTGTCGGGTCCATAAGACACGCCTAGCAGAAATAGACATAGCGTTTATCCTGGAACTCAGTAAACTAATGTCTCTTTGAGCATCCCTCATATACAAGACTGCATCTTTTATTTGCCCTAGGGTCAATAAAATAGTATCCTTATCAAGAGTCTCAATATCCGTTGATAAGGAATCTGTCCATGCTGCTACAGCACTACAAACCCAGGCCGACGCAATAGCCGGTCTGAGTAACGTACCAGAATGTGTGTAAATGGACTTCAGGGTAACCTCCTGCTTGCGGTCAGCAGGATCCTCGAGGGTAGCCGTATCTTGGGATGGAAGCGCTATCTTTTTTGATAAGCGCGTCAAGGCCTTGTCCACCCTAGGGGAGGATTCCCACCGTATCCTGTCCTGCGACGGGAAAGGATAAGCTGTTAGGATCCTTTTGGGAATCTGCAGTTTTTTGTCTGGAGTTTCCCACGCTTTTTCACATACTTCGTTCAGCTCATGTGAGGAGGGAAAGGAGACCTCAGGTTTCTTTCCTTTATACATGTGTACTCTCGTGTCAGGGGCAGGGGGTTCCTCAGTGATATGCAACACATCTTTTATTGCGATAATCATATATCGAATACCTTTAGCCACCTTTGGCTGTAATTTTGTATCACCGTAATCGACACTGGAGTCTGAATCCGTGTCGGTATCTGTGTCAACTATTTGGGATAGTGGGCGCTTCTGAGACCCCGAAGGTCCCGGCGACATAGGGACAGGCATGGGTTGACTCCCTGACTGTGCCCCAGCTTCGGCTTTGTCTAGCCTTTTGTGCAATAAATTAACATTTGCACTTAAAACATTCCACATATCCATCCAGTCCGGCGTCGGCACCGCCGACCGAGACCTAACATTCATAAACTCCCCCTCCTCCTTAGGTGAGCCCTCAACCTCAGACATGTTGACACACACGTACCGACACACCACACATACACAGGGAAGCTCTTTTCTGAAGACAGGTTCCCCACCAGGCCCTTTGGAGAGACAGAGAGTATGCCAGCACACACCCCAGCGCTATATGACCCAGGAATAACACAGTAAATTAATGTTTACCCAGCAGCGCTGTTTTATGTATCTGCGCCAATTATGTGCCCCCCCTCTACTTTAAAACCCTCTGTCACCGTGTGTCAAGCAGGGGAGAGTCCGGGGAGCTTCCTCTCAGCGGTGCTGTGGAGAAAAAATGGCGCTGGTGAGTGCTGAGGGAGAAGCCCCGCCCCCTCGGCGGCAGGCTTCTGTCCCGCTCAATTTTTTCAATACATGGCGGGGGCTCTTTTTATACATGTACAGTGCCCAGCTGTACATGTATATATACATCTGTGCCATAAGAGAGGTTTATATTGCTGCCCAGGGCGCAACCCCCTGCGCCCTGCACCCTTACAGTGACCGGAGTGATTGAGGTGAAGGGGAGCAATGGCGCACAGCTGCAGTGCTGTGCGTTACCTCAGTGAAGATCCAAGTGTCTTCTGCCGCCTCAGATAGGTCTTTTCCTCACATACTCACCCGGCTTCTTTCTTCCGGCTCTGCGAGGAGGACGGCGGCGCGGCTCTGGGACGGACGGCGAGGGTGAGACCTGCGTACCGATCCCTCTGGAGCTAATGGTGTCCAGTAGCCTAAGAAACAGAGCCCTGAACTCAGAGAAGTGGGTCTGTTTCTCTCTCCTCAGTCCCTCGATGCAGTGCGTCTGTTGCCAGCAGACTCCCTGAAAATAAAAAACCTAACAAAAATGCTTTCTTACAGGAAACTCAGGAGAGCTCCTGAAATGCACCCAGTCTCCACTGGGCACAGTATCAAACTGAGGTCTGGAGAAGGGGCATAGAGGGAGGAGCCAGTGCACACCCAGAGTCAAAGTCTTTCTTAAAGTGCCCATGTCTCCTGCGGAGCCCGTCTATCCCCATGGTCCTTACGGAGTCCCAGCATCCTCTAGGACGTTACAGATATATATATATATATATATAGACATTGTAGTGATCCTGGGATCACCCAGCCGTTATTATGGATTAAAAGCACCAGCACTTTATTTACCTGTTTCCAGCTGTGTCAGTCTCTGAGTGCTGCTGATTGTACTACAATGTCTATATGAATGAATTCTCCAGAAGGCATCTGAGCAGCTTATTACTATGTAGGAGAGTGCCGATCTGATACAAGTTGTTTTATATATATATATATATATATATATATATATATATATATATATATATATATACATACATACATATACACACACATACATACATACATACATACATACACACACACATATATATGTCTAAAATAACTTTGGAGTCTCTATGCCTCAGAAATCACAACCTGTACATAACCATATACCACCAGACAAAGAAACACAAACTACTATTGACGGATAAAGTAAGAAACCTGGTTTCCACTACTGTGGATCGTGTACGGGATGTAAAAACACCAGAAGGATACTGATCAAAGTTCAATTCAACACCACAGGACTAAATTTCAATCAAATACAAGAAAATGTAGCTTGAAATGTGCTAAACATAATGGTGATGCACTTACAAACAAACGTGATGTTATCAGCATAAAACAAATATCCACAAGGAACGTCATGCATACATACAGGTGTTCTTTATTGTAGGTGGTATAAGTAGGACTACACAGGAAGAGGGATTCACACTTCTGACAAAGGACTAAAAGGTCAGAAACGCGTTAAGTGCTCCTCTTCTATACACAAGGACCGGGTGGCTGTTGCGGTAACTACTCCCTGGATGTGACCTCTTGTATCCGGACTGGGGGATCACGTACCTATCTACCTTTCCATCTTAGACTGGACCTGAGGATGGTTGCTGTTTCTGCCCAGCTTTGTGGATATTTGTTTTATGCTGATAACATCACGTTTGTTTGTAAGTGCATTGATTATTAAAATTTTATATGGTAAAAAGGATCACTGCACTATCTTTTCCTGTTTATGTGCCTAACCTCAAACACATGATATGTGGAGGGAGTCACATTCTATTTTCCAGATTCAGACATTCGTTTGCACCTATTTCTGGTCTGGAGGTTTTTCCTGCTGACTGCTGAGCCATATGCCGCATGAGATCCATGAGATATGCCGTTTTAATAACATTTGTTTGTAAGTGCTATGATTAAAAAATAAAAAATTTCCCTTAAAAAAGGTTTATTGCACTATCTTTCTCTGTATCTTATGTGCCCAACCTGAAAAACACATTGTGTGTAGAGGTGGTCACATTGTATCTTTTAGATTTGAACCTATGAACAGTGATTGAAAGAAAATCAAGTCTCCTCCTTCTGGAAATTTTGAGGGTGATTATCCTTTAAATTCCACGCATGAAATATTCTTTGGTATAATATATTTTTTCCTCTGAGCGCCATATGTGTGTGCGTAATTCTTTCCTCTTTGTATACTGTCTAGTGTCTTTTGGATGTACACTTTATTACGCCCATTTTGGCTGCACCTTGGGTTTTAATTGCGCACTTATTTTTCATTCTCTCCTTTTCTACTTAGCATTTTAAAAGTGCCAAAGTCTTGAAAGAGCCTCATAGACCAGTGTGCCCCAAAGGTTACTAATCTTTTGGTGTTTGACATAACCTCACAGATATAGATTGTGTACATATACATTCAAGACATATTATGAAATGGGTTTTGTGTAGTATCAAGTTCATGTTAAGATTAATAGTCTCAAGAATACATGCTATTACCTCCCCACTGTCAGTATGGAGAATATGCAAGGAGCCATCACTGGTGCCCACAACTGCCAAGTCACCCTTAGAACTCAGGCCAACACATCCCGGAATAGAAGGTACATCCAGTGATTTGCTGTAAGAGAGAAGATGATACAGTACTTCAGAGAAGTGCTCTTTCCAAGTATAACATAGTTATATTATATTATATTTACTCTTGTCCATTAAACCATCACAATGATGTGGTTCTGCATACTTTGCAATTTAATTTTAAATACAAGAACACTTGTCCAATTTAAAATGATAAAATCTTGAGGGAGAACAAAATTACAAATAGGGGTGACATCCGCAGGCATGCCAACGTTTCCAATTGTAAAATCTGGCCAAATGAGGTAACATCCCAGACCTGCCCAAGTCACCCATGCAAGGTGTAAACCTGTCCCTCTTGTAAACCAAAATTCTGCACTCTTCTGCGGCATTCAGGATTGTATGAATTTGGGCAAAGATTTAGAAAAGGGGCAAAGGCTTGTGCAAACGCCACTATTAATGGTACTTTTAAAACCTACCACTACACTATTCATCAAAACCTCAAAGTGAATACAGTAATAATAATGCATCAAGGGAAGACACCATGTAGGTTGTAACCTCACGTAATCAGGAATCTGTCTACTGTTTGTATTAGCCTGTATGTGTCAACCGTTGTGAATCTAGTATGTCCAATATGCAAGCACAATACATTACCAATACCATAGACATACACATAAAGATGTACCACGTAATCTCTGACCTTGAGCAAACATTTATGGAGTCTGGTTTATTGTTCCATGCTGTGATTAGCTGGGCTTCTGTACTCTTCCAGTCAGCCAAAATCTCTTGTGCCTGGTTGCATACTGGTGAACAGTCAGGCTCATTCAGGGCCAGCTGATAAAACAGGGAAGGATTCTGGGAGAGAATGTGCAATGATCTCTCAATAAACTCCCTGAATACCCTTAATGGCGATTCTTGTGGCTGTTGATTAAACTCATTCTGTTCCGAAGATGCAGGGGTCAATGAAGTCTTCTCAGGCAGGACTGTTGCTTAAATGTAAAACAATAGGGTTTAAAATAAATGAAATTGGGGGAAGAAAAAAAAATATTATATATATTTATATATATATATATATATATATATATATATATTTTTATATATATATATATATATATATATATGTGTGTGTGTGTATGTATGTATGTATGTACGTATTATATATATATATATATATATATTTATATATATCCCAGATGGCTATTTATATCCCAGCTCTATTTATATATATCTTCCCCTCAGAATACCTATATACTTATACCCAGATTTATCAAGCCTTGGAGAGTAATACATCGCACAGTGATAAAGTACCAGCCAACCAGCTTCTAACTCCCATGTTACAGGCTGTGTTCTCAGTGTATCTCAGTTTATATAAATCTCAGGGGGAAATTCAATTAGCTGCCATAAGACAGTAATTTACCACGTTTTGATTTTTCGTAGACACTGCCAAAAAATTACCGCAAAAAGCGGCTTATCCCTTGTTTGTGCACTCCGTAATTCACCCTATTCAATTATTAATTTGTGAAAAGAGGATTTTGGTACTTACCGATAAATCCATTTCTCTGAATCCTCTAGGGGACACTGGAGCATTCCATTAGACATTAGGGGTGTGAAGCTTGCAACCGGAGGTGTGGCACAATCTAAAATTAGCATTGTCTGCACAGCCGGCTCCTCCCCCTTCAAATCCCTCCTCCCTCAGTTTGGAAAATTTGACTGAGAGAATAGGACATGATACTAGAACACATGACGAGGAACCGAACCGTACAACCTAACAAACAGCAGCCAAGTAACTTAACCGAGAAACCAACGCTGTTTGTACGAACCGTTTCACCAAGAACGTTGAATCCAGCAGGCCGACAGCACCGAGGCGGGCGTCCAGTGTCCCCTAGAGGATTCAGAGAAATGGATTTATCGGTAAGTACCAAAATCCTCTTTTCTCTTTCATCCACTAGGGGACACTGGAGCATTCCATTAGACATTAGGGGACGTCCCAAAGTTAACCCCCAGGGAGGGAGTGCTGTCGGTTGTCTGCAAAACCAAACGTCCGGACATAGAGTCGCCGGACTCAAAGGTATCAAACTTGCAAAAGCACGCGAATGCGTGGGCTGAAGACCACGTTGCCGCTCCGCAAAGTTGAGCAGTGGAAGCACCCTGGCCACCGCCCACGAGGCATCCACCAATCGGGTGGTAGGAGCACCCGTCTGAACCCGAACCTGTTTTCCACAGGAATTATAAGCTTGCCGAATGGCAAGTCCAAGCCATCGAGACAAAGACCGCTGAGATGCTGGCCAACCCTTCCTAGGTCCAGCCTGAAGAACAAACGAATGGTCTGACCTTCCGAAGGATGACGTAACCTGTACCTATACCCGTAAATCTTGGACAACATCCAAGGACACGTCCCCATCTGCAAGACCCCGGAAGGATGGGACCATAATGGACTGGTTTACGTGAAAACCCCAAAACAACCCTAGGCAGGAGTTCTGCTCCTGTACGGAGTTCTGCCCTATCCTCCTGAAAAGTCCAAACGGGGCTCTTACACTAAGGCACGCAACATAAAAAAAAACCCTGGGCGAAGCCAAGACAAGCAAAAACGTGACCTACCAAGAAAGATATTTCAGGACTGGTTTTGCTAGCGGTTCAAAAGTAGGTGATGTCAAAAACTCCAACACCAAATGTAAGTCCCATGTGTAGTAGGAGATAGAAAAGGGGCTGCTATCCGCAGAACCCCCTGTAAAAAGGTTTGACTTCTGCAAGGATGCTAATCGCTGTTGAAATCGGACGGAGAGAACCGAATGCAGAGAGCCCAGCCTCAGTCCTAAATCGAGACCGGCCTGAAGGAAGAGTAGAAGTCTGGATAAGTGGAAGTGCTTCGAATTCCACCCACGTTCTTGACACCAAGCCATGTACCTCTTCCAAAGCCTGCAGCAGTACATGGCTGTGACCGGCTACCCGGCGGCAATCATCGTAGGAATGGACGATCGTGGTATACTTCTGTTCCTTAAAATCCGGGATTTTAATAGCCTTGCCGGGAACCACAGCCTGTTTCTGGGAGTTGGAACGGTCCCTGAGATAGCAGGTCCCCTCTCAGAAGAGACCTTCACGGATCTTCCGTTAGTAACCCACGCAGGTCTGAGTACTAACTCCTGCGGGACCAATACGGTGCGATTAGAATCACCGACACTCGCTCTCGTGTCAACCCTACTCAGATCCCTGGGTATGAGTTGGAAAGGTGAAAAATGGAAAACTTTTTATAACACCAAGAAAATGTTAATGCGTCCACTCCTTCAGCTGCTAGATCACTTGTCCTGGACATCTATCTGGGCAGCTGATGGTATTGTCGAGACGCCATTGTGTCGACCTGAGGTAGGCCCCATCTCACCACCAAGTCGAAATTCCGTGGATGGAGGTACCTCTCCCATGGATGCATGACCTGGCGACTGAAATAATCCGCATCCCAGTTCTCCACACCTGGAATGAACCCTGCCGAGAGGATGACGTTTCGCCTTTCTGCCCACAACAAAATCTTCTGTGGTTTCCTTTAACGCCATCCCGCTTCTCCATGACTGATTACGTCTGCCGTCGTCGTGACATTGTCCGACTGCATCTTTATGTGTTGACCCATGACTGGGCCTTTGGCTAAGAAAAAGGGCCCTGTAAACTGCTCCGAGTTCGAGAATGTGTAAGGGTAGGCTGCTTTCCAGTAGCGTCCATCTGTTCTGAAACTAATGCTCCTCCTAGACGGCACCCCAACCTCTGAGACTGGTATCTGTTGCAGGATCCCTTCAATCCCAAATGCCGAATCTCTAGCCTGCTGCGAGATTCCTGTGCAACGCCCACCAAATTAAGGAGGTGCGTATGCGTGGTGGAAGTCGGATTCTTTGTGCAGAAGCCAGTGTGACCTTGCTCCCTGAGCAATGAGGTTCATCAGTAATGGTCGGGAATGAAATCTGCCTTACTGGGGATCTTCTAAAGATGCCACCAACTTCCCGAGAAATTTCACACAGAGGTGTAGAGAAACCTTTTGTGACCTTAGTACCTGAGCCACTAATCTCTGTAGGTCCAGGACCTTGTTCCTTGGTAGGAATACTTTCAATAGTACCATGTCCAAGATGAGGCCGAGGAACTGAATCCGTTGAATTGGCATGAGGTTGGTTCTCTGTAAATGCACAATCCCCTTATGTGGAATGAGAAATGGATGAGACATCTGAACATCCCTGACCAACTGGTCCCGAGAGGATGCCTTGATTAGCAGGTCGCCTAGATAAGGACTAATCGTGACTCTCAACAGTCCCGATTCTGCAACCATGAATGCCATGATCTTCGTAAAGAACCTGGGGGTCGATGATAGACCGAACGGCAAGGCCCTGAAATGGTAGCGATCCATTCGCAGTGCGAACCTCAAGTAAGCTTGTTGAAGAGCCCAGATTGGGATAAGCACATATGCATGTTCCAAGCCTGCAATAACCAACTGGATTGATTCCGGCTTGAATTAGAAGACACTGAGAGACCGGTTTAAAATGGTTAAATCGAGTCTCGGCCTGCCTGTCCGGATCACATTTTGGACGACAAAAGGATTGGAATAACAAAACCGTTCCTTTCTGAGGGGCGGCCACCGGAATAATGACCTCCGAACGTAGCTAAGTTCCAATTGTTGGCAGTAGCGTTTATAATCTCTTGTCAGCAGGTCCATCCCGCTCTTCTGGTTGCTGCCTGTGAGCGGTCTCTATCTCTGCCCCCACGTACTTGTGTACCGAAACCTCTTCCTGAGAGCCAAAGGAATTACACGCTGGTCCTCAAGAACCTCTCCTAAACTGTGGAGTGGCTCATGTATAAGGAGTAGGCAGACCAGTGGACGCTGTAGCTTGCGAAATCCTCCTGGCTAACACTGGACCGAAAAACCTCACCTCCTCAAAGGGGATGGAGTCTACCGCCCCTTGGTGTCAGAATCTCTAGCCGATATGGTTGATGTAGAGATGCGTAATGTCTATAGGTTTGACACAAGTATGAAGCTGAATTTCCATTGTGTCCCGCCAGTTGAGTAATTTCTTTCCAGACCATGCTCCCATGGCCTTGTTAACCCCAAGCGCAGACCACCGTAGTCTTTGTGCTGCGTCTGCTACAAAAATTGACTTTAAAGGTGGGTGAACTTTTTACTTCGTTTCATTAGGTAACGGTAAGATTGTTTTCCTTGACAACCTTCCTGGGAAAGCATCCACTACCGGTGGAATCTCCCACTTATCCATTATACCCTTAGGTAGGGGATCAGTTACTAAAAACCCTGTTTTGAAATTGAACACGGTTGTCAGGTTGGTTCCAGGACTCCTCTATTAAAGACTGGAGGATTTAGGAATGGGAAATGCTGCGGAACGCGCTCTTGGGATTCGAACCATCCGAATCTACTGGCTTCGTCTCTTATTATACCTTAAAGTTTTAGGATCTCAGCTTGTTGTGATGAAATAATCAAGACCTGAGATTGCCGCGTCCTGTGTGGGCAATCGGCGTCTAGCTTAAGGGGGGTACTCACGGGAGAGATGTGTGCTGAGCGATCTTAACACAGACCGCTCAGCGCACATCTCTCACCCCGCTCAGCACAGCGCGATGTGCTGAGCGAGGGGGAAAGCCGACGGGGGGCCGCTCACTTCACACAACGGTGAAGTGAGCGACCCGCTAGATTGAGCCTGCATGCAGGCTCAATCTAGCACCGGCGATAGCGATGTGCGGGGCCGCGCATCGCTATCGCTGGGGGGCATACACACGGCAGATCCGTGCTTAAAAATAAGATTTTACTTACCGATAAATCTATTTCTCGGAGTCCGTAGTGGATGCTGGGGTTCCTGAAAGGACCATGGGGAATAGCGGCTCCGCAGGAGACAGGGCACAAAAAGTAAAGCTTTTTCCGATCAGGTGGTGTGCACAGGCTCCTCCCCCTATGACCCTCCTCCAGACTCCAGTTAGGTACTGTGCCCGGACGAGCGTACACAATAAGGGAGGATTTTGAATCCCGGGTAAGACTCATACCAGCCACACCAATCACACCGTACAACTTGTGATCTAAACCCAGTTAACAGTATGATAACAGCGGAGCCTCTGAAAGATGGCTTCCTTCAACAATAACCCGAATTAGTTAACAATAACTATGTACAATTTATGCAGATAATCCGCACTTGGGATGGGCGCCCAGCATCCACTACGGACTCCGAGAAATAGATTTATCGGTAAGTAAAATCTTATTTTCTCTATCGTCCTAGTGGATGCTGGGGTTCCTGAAAGGACCATGGGGATTATACCAAAGCTCCCAAACGGGCGGGAGAGTGCGGATGACTCTGCAGCACCGAATGAGAGAACTCCAGGTCCTCCTTAGCCAGAGTATCAAATTTGTAAAATTTTACAAACGTGTTCTCCCCTGACCACGTAGCTGCTCGGCAAAGTTGTAATGCCGAGACCCCTCGGGCAGCCGCCCAAGATGAGCCCACCTTCCTTGTGGAGTGGGCCTTTACAGATTTAGGCTGTGGCAGGCCTGCCACAGAATGTGCAAGTTGGATTGTGCTACAGATCCAACGAGCAATCGTCTGCTTAGACGCAGGAGCACCCATCTTGTTGGGTGCATACAATATAAACAACGAGTCAGATTTTCTGACTCCAGCTGTCCTTGCAATATATATTTTTAATGCTCTGACAACGTCCAGTAACTTGGAGTCCTCCAAGTCACTTGTAGCCGCAGGCACTACAATAGGCTGGTTCAGATGAAATGCTGACACCACCTTAGGGAGAAAATGCGGACGAGTCCGCAGTTCTGCCCTGTCCGAATGGAAAATCAGATATGGGCTTTTGTAAGATAAAGCTGCCAATTCTGACACTCTCCTGGCAGAAGCCAGGGCTAGAAGCATGGTCACTTTCCATGTGAGATATTTCAAATCCACCTTTTTTAGTGGTTCAAACCAATGAGATTTTAGGAAGTCCAAAACCACATTGAGATCCCACGGTGCCACTGGAGGCACCACAGGAGGCTGTATATGCAGCACTCCCTTAACAAAGGTCTGGACTTCAGGGACTGAAGCCAATTCTTTTTGAAAGAAAATCGACAGGGCCGAAATTTGAACCTTAATAGATCCCAATTTGAGACCCATTGACAATCCTGATTGCAGGAAATGTAGGAATCGACCCAGGTGAAATTCCTCCGTCGGAGCACTCCGATCTTCGCACCACGCAACATATTTTCGCCAAATTCGGTGATAATGTTGCACGGTTACTTCCTTCCTTGCTTTAATCAAAGTAGGAATGACTTCTTCCGGCATGCCTTTTTCCTTTAGGATCCGGCGTTCAACCGCCATGCCGTCAAACGCAGCCGCGGTAAGTCTTGAAACAGACAGGGACCCTGCTGAAGCAAGTCCCTCCTTAGAGGTAGAGGCCACGGATCTTCCATGATCATCTCTTGAAGTTCCGGGTACCAAGTCCTTCTTGGCCAATCCGGAACCACTAGTATCGTTCTTACGCCTCTTTGCCGTATAATTCTCAATACTTTTGGTATGAGAGGCAGAGGAGGAAACACATACACCGACTGGTACACCCAAGGCGTTACCAGCGCGTCCACAGCTATTGCCTGCGGGTCTCTTGACCTGGCGCAATACCTGTCCAGTTTTTTGTTGAGGCGAGACGCCATCATGTCCACCATTGGTCTTTCCCAACGGGTTACCAGCATGTGGAAGACTTCTGGATGAAGTCCCCACTCTCCCGGGTGAAGATCGTGTCTGCTGAGGAAGTCTGCTTCCCAGTTGTCCACTCCCGGGATGAACACTGCTGACAGTGCTATCACATGATTCTCTGCCCAGCGAAGAATCCTTGCAGCTTCTGCCATTGCACTCCTGCTTCTTGTGCCGCCCTGTCTGTTCACATGGGCGACTGCCGTGATGTTGTCCGACTGGATCAACACCGGTTTTCCCTGAAGCAGAGGTTCTGCCTGGCTTAGAGCATTGTATATTGCTCTTAGTTCCAGAATGTTTATGTGAAGAGACGTTTCCAGGCTCGTCCATACTCCCTGGAAGTTTCTTCCTTGTGTGACTGCTCCCCAGCCTCTCAGGCTGGCGTCCGTGGTCACCAGGATCCAATCCTGTATGCCGAATCTGCGGCCCTCCAATAGATGAGCACTCTGCAACCACCACAGAAGAGACACCCTTGTCCTTGGAGACAGGGTTATCCGCAGGTGCATCTGAAGATGCGACCCTGACCATTTGTTCAACAGATCCCTTTGGAAAATTCTTGCGTGGAATCTGCCGAATGGAATTGCTTCGTAAGAAGCCACCATTTTTCCCAGGACTCTTGTGCATTGATGTACAGACACCTTTCCTGGTTTTAGGAGGTTCCTGACAAGCTCGGATAACTCCTTGGCTTTTTCCTCCGGGAGAAAAACCTTTTTCTGAACCGTGTCCAGAATCATCCCTAGGAACAGCAGACGAGTTGTCGGCATTAACTGGGATTTTGGAATATTCAGAATCCACCCGTGCTGTTTTAGCACTTCTTGAGACAGTGCTAATCCCATCTCTAGCTGTTCTCTGGACCTCGCCCTTATTAGGAGATCGTCCAAGTATGGGATAATTAATACGCCTTTTCTTCGAAGAAGAATCATCATCTCGGCCATTACCTTTGTAAAGATCCGAGGTGCCGTGGACAATCCGAACGGCAGCGTCTGAAACTGATAGTGACAGTTTTGTACAACGAACCTGAGGTACCCCTGGTGTGAGGGGTAAATTGGAACGTGGAGATACGCATCCTTGATGTCCAAGGATACCATAAAGTCCCCCTCTTCCAGGTTCGCTATCACTGCTCTGAGTGACTCCATTTTGAACTTGAACTTCTTTATGTACAGGTTCAAGGACTTCAGATTTAGAATAGGCCTTACCGAGCCATCCGGCTTCGGTACCACAAAAAGAGTGGAATAATACCCCTTCCCTTGTTGCAGAAGAGGTACCTTGACTATCACCTGCTGAGAGTACAGCTTGTGAATGGCTTCCAAAACCGTCTCCCTTTCGGAGGGGGACGTTGGTAAAGCAGACTTCAGGAAACGGCGAGGTGGATCTGTCTCTAATTCCAACCTGTATCCCTGAGATATTATCTGCAGGATCCAGGGATCTACTTGCGAGTGAGCCCACTGCGCGCTGTAATTTTTGAGACGACCCCCCACCGTCCCCGAGTCCGCTTGAGAAGCCCCAGCGTCATGCTGAGGCTTTTGTAGAAGCCGGGGAGGGCTTCTGATCCTGGGAAGGAGCTGCGTGTTGCTGTCTCTTCCCTCGACCTTTGCCTCGTGGCAGATATGAATAGCCCTTTGCTCTCTTATTTTTAAAGGAACGAAAGGGCTGCGGTTGAAAGGTCGGTGCCTTTTTCTGTTGGGGAGTGACTTGAGGTAGAAAGGTGGATTTCCCGGCTGTAGCCGTGGCCACCAAATCTGATAGACCGACTCCAAATAACTCCTCCCCTTTATACGGCAAAACTTCCATATGCCGTTTTGAATCCGCATCGCCTGTCCACTGTCGCGTCCATAAAGCTCTTCTGGCCGAAATGGACATAGCACTTACCCGTGATGCCAGTGTGCATATATCCCTCTGTGCATCACGCATATAAAGAAATGCATCCTTTATTTGTTCTAACGACAGTAAAATATTGTCCCTGTCCAGGGTATCAATATTTTCAATCAGGGATTCTGACCAAACTACCCCCGCACTGCCCATCCAGGCAGTCGCTACAGCTGGTCGTAGTATAACACCTGCATGTGTGTATATACTTTTTTGGATATTTTCCATCCTCCTATCTGATGGATCTTTAAGTGCGGCCGTCTCAGGAGAGGGTAACGCCACTTGTTTAGATAAGCGTGTTAGCGCCTTGTCCACCCTAGGAGGTGTTTCCCAGCGCTCCCTAACCTCTGGCGGGAAAGGGTATAATGCCAATAATTTCTTTGAAATTATCAGCTTTTTATCAGGGGCAACCCACGCTTCATTACACACGTCATTTAGTTCTTCTGATTCAGGAAAAACTATAGGTAGTTTTTTCATACCCCACATAATACCCTGTTTAGTGGTACCTGTAGTATCAGCTAAATGTAACGCCTCCTTCATTGCCAAAATCATATAACGTGTGGCCCTACTGGAAAATACGGTTGATTCGTCACCGTCACCACTGGAGTCATCGCCTGTGTCTGGGTCTGTGTCGACCGACTGAGGCAAAGGGCGTTTCACAGCCCCTGACGGTGTTTGAGTCGCCTGGACAGGCACTAATTGATTGTCCGGCCGTCTCATGTCGTCAAACGACTGCTTTAGCGTGTTGACACTATCCCGTAGTTCCATAAATAAAGGCATCCATTCTGGTGTCGACTCCCTAGGGGGTGACATCCTCATATTTGGCAATTGCTCCGCCTCCACACCAATATCGTCCTCATACATGTCGACACACACGTACCGACACACAGCAGACACACAGGGAATGCTCCTAACGAAGACAGGACCCACTAGCCCTTTGGGGAGACAGAGGGAGAGTTTGCCAGCACACACCAAAAGCGCTATATATATATCAGGGATAGCCTTATAATAAGTGCTCCCTTATAGCTGCTTTGTTATATCAAAATATCGCCATAAATGTGCCCCCCCCCTCTCTGTTTTACCCTGTTTCTGTAGTGCAGTGCAGGGGAGAGACTTGGGAGCCGTCCTGACCAGCGGAGCTGTGAGAGGAAATGGCGCCGTGTGCTGAGGAGATAGGCCCCGCCCCTTTTCCGGCGGGCTCGTCTCCCGCTATTTAGAAAAATTAGGCAGGGGTTAAATATCTCCATATAGCCTCTAGGGCTATATGTGAGGTATTTTTAGCCTTTATAGGTACTCATTTGCCTCCCAGGGCGCCCCCCTCCCAGCGCCCTGCACCCTCAGTGACTGCCGTGTGAAGTGTGCTGAGAGGAAAATGGCGCACAGCTGCAGTGCTGTGCGCTACCTTTAGAAGACTGCAGGAGTCTTCAGCCGCCGATTCTGGACCTCTTCTGATTTCAGCATCTGCAAGGGGGCCGGCGGCGTGGCTCCGGTGACCATCCAGGCTGTACCTGTGATCGTCCCTCTGGAGCTTGATGTCCAGTAGCCAAGAAACCAATCCATCCTGCACGCAGGTGAGTTGACTCCTTCTCCCCTCAGTCCCTCGCTGCAGTGATCCTGTTGCCAGCAGGAATCACTGTAAAATAAAAAACCTAGCTAAACTTTCTCTAAGCAGCTCTTTAGGAGAGCCACCTAGATTGCACCCTTCTCGGCCGGGCACAAAAATCTAACTGGAGTCTGGAGGAGGGTCATAGGGGGAGGAGCCAGTGCACACCACCTGATCGGAAAAAGCTTTACTTTTTGTGCCCTGTCTCCTGCGGAGCCGCTATTCCCCATGGTCCTTTCAGGAACCCCAGCATCCACTAGGACGATAGAGAAATCTAAGCAATCTAGCAAGATTGCTTAGATTTTAAGCACGGATCTCTCCGTGTGTACCCCCCTTTAGATGCAAACAACTCACCCTTGTGTGCTAATGAGAAAAGCCTCATCCTCTTTCCGTTACAACAGGAATAGGCCTTTTAACCGCCTTGCACATTGTTACCTGCTTGTGCTGGAGGCGTTAACCTGATAAAAATCCTTTTAATTGTCTTGGAGAATCCCGCAGCACTAATTGTTGCATGCGGGATTCCGGCATCTCATTGGAGATTTTATGTACAAGGTGATAGAGACAGAGCACTGCTCCCACTTGGAGCTTCCTTGTCTAAGCAGGAGTTGGCCAACCCGCGTGCTTCGTTACAGTTCGTACAAACATAACAGGTCTCTGCCCCCTTGGAGGTCTGTGCTTCAGACCTGTCATTGAAACTCCCTACCAGGGTATTTCGTGGCGCTTTCACCCTTTAAACTAGGAAGAGAAAGGCTGTTAGAAATGACAGAAGCAAAGTTATCGGATCGGGCTGGAAATACTGTTCTCCTTTTTTATATAGAAACTAGAACAGGCCAAAATTATATTTATAAACATAAATAAATAAATAAATAAATAAACAAACAAAATGAAACACCAGCCGACATACAACCCCCAAACCTCAACTGTAACTCAGCTACGATGGGAGAGTTGGGATCCGCTTGCTTCGTTGTATTTTCGTCAGGATCTTTAGAAGAGAAGTCCTTTGAAAATATAAATGGTATGGTAAATTTATTTTGTTCAGGAGATCTCACATTACTGAATATATGTTGTCACCAGCAGAGGGAGCTATTGCTACACCTGAAACTTTTCCTCTTTTGATGGCTATACAAGGGGGGAGGGCTACCCTTCCCCGTAATTGGCGCCAGGGAGGAATAATTAAAATGGCCGATACTGAAAAATTCATGTCACTTCATAAATCTAAGTACTGGCCAGCAATACTCACTACAATAAACTCTATTTTAAAAACAATATGGGGATGCGCGCTGATGTCTGCTGAACGCCTACCCCTTATGTTACTGCAGAGTCCTGAAACATTTACCCACACGCGGCTGAAGGCTCTCCTCAGCCACGTGGAACATTGCAGCCTCTATGGTGCGCGCGCGCGCTACGGGTCCGTCTCACTAAGTCCCGTAGCGGCGCCACTCCAGGTCCTCCTACGCGGCCTTTCTTCAAGGGCGATGCACGCCACGGGACCGTTCACCAAGTACCGTAGCGGTGCCACTGTCTCCCCCGGTAACGCACGCTACGGGACCTCTCACTAAGTCCCGTATCTGCGCCTTTCTAGTCTCCCCAACGTGGCCTCCTCCACTCAATCTCGCAGCGGCGCTTCAGTCATCCCGGGTGACCCACGCTACGGGACTTCTCTCACCCCTCCCATAGCGGCGCCTCTCCTGAGTGCCTAATCTAATGTGCTGCTGAGCCACAACAGCTCCAATGATCGCATGGGGAGCTAGAGGGGAGGGGGGGGGCTGGAAAAATAAATATGCTACACTAACCTCCTGTGGGGCCTCTCTATATTAAAAACCCTCATACTCACAGTTGGCGCTAGTAAGGAGATGCAGACTCCTTCAGCCGGAATCATTGTCTCCACTCCTGGACTTTGTACCCCTTTTATTAGGGGGACGCAGCCTTTTCATCTGGTAAAGCATGCACCCCCTTTTATTTAGGTGGGATCGGGCATTTACCATCCTGTCATCTGAAACCTGCACACTCCCTTTGGTTAGGAGGGATTGGGCTAGTAAAAGCATAAAATAAAAATAAAAAAATAAAATAAAATAAATAAATCTTCATGGGAGCAGGAGCTCCCTTCAGTGCCTGTTACCTCCTAGGCACAATTTTTCAAACTGAGGGAGGAGGGATGTGAAGGGGGAGGAGCCGGCTGTGCAGACAATGCTAATTTTAGATTGTGCCGCACCTATGGTTGCAAGCTTCACACCCCTAATGTCTAATGGAATGCTCCAGTGTCCCCTAGTGGATGAAAGAGAAAATGGAATTTTTGCGATAATTGTTGCCATCAAAACCAGAAAAAGTGAGGGGGAAATTTGCTTGTACCCCAAAAAAGGGCTATATAAAATAGGGAAACAGTATAGAAGTCTATTAGTGGTATATTTGAGGTACTTAAATTGGGTCAAATAGCCGTTCTATGCATTTTTCTAACAAAGTAAAAAAATATTTAAAGCAAGTGTTTTACAGCAAAATCTGTGCTCAGATTAAATTGGGGGTACATAAAAAATGGGTAGAAGTATATATTTTAGTCATTTTAAGCCATATTAAAAAAAAACGTCCAAAAAACAAAACAAAAACAATTACTCCCACCTACAAACCTAAAAACACTTCTCCCACTCATAAAGCACCCCAATATACATGTCCCAAGCCCTGTACCCCAATTTCCATCATTTTGCATTTTTTAATGACATGACAGTATTGGCCAATTAAAAACTTCTAAGTGCCCAATTAGTCATTCAGGGGGTGTCCCAGGGGATCTGAACCAAATCCCAACATTTTTACCTTAAAATATGGATTTTCCCTAAGCTTATCACCTGCTCAGAGGTGGTGAAGTGATATTTGCAGTAAACCTATGGAGAATTATCGCCAGCATTTTATCACGGACAAATGGATAGCAGCTTATTGCGAGACACGATAAAAGCCCTGTTTTTGCCGCAAAAAAAACAATTGGATTCCTCCCTTATTATTGTGCCTCAGATGCCGAAGCAATAAGAGCAGGTGCTCACCATAACTGCTGTAAACCTGGCACAGGTGTGGCAAGAGACCCAGGATCGCATGTGCCCGTAGAAAAGGAAGGTGTACCAGGAGCCGTCCCAGAGTGGATAACTGCATGCCACATAGCTGAGAAGTACAACCAAATTCTTTAAATATTTACAAATACATGAACGTTACAACAGAATTTGTTTGCGTGGAGATTAGCATACCAGATGATGGGAAAGCTCACTCAGACTCTCAGCATGAAGAGCAGGTGAAGAGTCTGGGTCTTCAGGAGAGGATACAGTCCAGAAGTGAGCTGGAGGAGAAAATATATGATACGAGTGTCTGTCACTTTCAAGCAATAACAGTATAGTTATGCCATAGAGCCCAGAATCTCACCAGCCATGAGCAGATGCACAGCATGGACAACCTCAGGTTTTACTAAATACCGCTTCTCCACAGCCTCTCGCAAAAGACAACTAGAGAGATGCAGGCGGGGCTCAGTAGTGAAGTTACGACTCCAGAGGCCAAGAATACTGTGAAAGGAAATGCGAATCTGTAATGAATATTACATTCCCTATTATCTAACCCCTATGACCCTCAACCTGATGAACATATTGTTTGTCGTAATCTTCCCTGTGTATCCCTGTCAAACACTCCTTCCCTAGAAATCATGATAAAAGAGAACAGCCAGCAATATGGAGGTTCTCGTTTCTACAGAAGAAAATTGAGTCAACTGTACAAATTCAGTAAAGTGGTGGCAGCAAAAGAAGCAGCGCCGCCTCACCTTCTTAGTCCACCGAGGAGCAGAGAGAAAGTGGCCATGGGAAGATTTTCTGCACAGGTGGCTGCTGCCAGCATTTCACCCCAGCTCGCTGTGTACACAGACCTAATGTGCTGCAGTGAGCTCAGAATCCTGAGTAAGTCTCTCTCCAAAAGTCCTAGAACAGAATACAGAAGAGTCACAAAGCCATCAGGTGGCGTAGCACTGTAATCCAGTGGAGGTTACCATCCTACCTTTCCGTGAGATGCAGATGGCAGCCAGAGCAATGGTCACATTGGTTCTTCCATGTTCTTCTTCCAAGCTAACTAGCCTTTTCTGAATAAGCGGTGGAAGCGTGGCTGGCAGCTGCTGTATATCATCAGAGAGCTACAAAACATCACAGCGGCTAATAGAGATTATGCTATCAACCCTACTTGACCTAAGCAACAGTAACAGGTGTAAGAATATAAAGAACTTTTTATTTCCTTGAAGACCACAATCAATAAAACTGTAAACTAACCCTACAATGCTGTAATAATCAAATATTTGTTTAAAGTGATAAATATGTTCCCATCTCTGAGAAAGCAAACGTTATCAGAAAGTGCATGCACACGGCAGTCCTGGTTCTGCTGGAGTAATCATTTGCAGCCAAACCAACCGCAGTTTTTCCAAGTGAAATATGGAATAAAATAGTAAATAAAAATAAATCACTGAGGTAATGAGTAATGCAGTAGCTTATTATGCAAGAGAAGGGATAATGTGTGTTTGGGAACTACAGTCTTGTACAGATGATTCAGAGCACATTAAGAGCTGACTGACCTGCTCAAAAACAGCATTAGCACGCAACTCTTCACAGGCCAGAGTTAGATACAGAGGGTCACGCGTACCCTTTTTTATCATCAGGAGTCGCATCTGGAGAAAAACATATATAACACGTGATTACTGGGAACTTGATACCGGAGGAGAGGAATCTGCCTGATGTCAATGAGGGAAGAAGTCAGATCGGTAGTGAGTTATATAACTTTTAAAATCAGTTCATTCTAAAGGATTCTTCTATTCAACAGTGTGGTCATTTTTAGGGATATTCATTATGCATGAGATTCAATGAGCTGCAGGTTATACTGTAGGGCTTCAGCTGATGGGTAAAGTAATTGGCACTATTCTATTAGAAACCTGCAATCAAGCAGCAACAGAAGCAGCATGTACAGTAGCTACAGACTTCTAATTGACCGACTCTGGACACTTTACTGTACCTGGGAACTGAAGCCACATAGGGCCTAATTTAGACCTGATTGCTGCGGTGCGTTTTCGCACAGCAGCCGTAGAGGTCTGAACTGCGCATGCGCCGGTGCATGCCAGACCGCTGACGGCCATCTCAGCCCTGCAATCGCCTCTGCCCGAATGACAGGCAGAAGCGGTTGCTGTGCGGGAGGGGGTGGGCCGGCGGCGTTTGGCTGCCGTTTTTGGGGCTTGGTCCGGGCAACGCAGGCATGCCTGGACTGTGCAGGGGGCGGGCCGCGGCAACTGCGTGACGTCACACGCAGCCGCTGCGACCCGGACAGCAACAAGTAGCTCCCTGCCAGCGCGCAGGAGCTGCGCTCGTAGGGAGCTGCTCGTCAATTACAAAAGCATCGCCGCTGTGCGATGCTTTTGTACTTGTGCGGCGTGGCAGAGCCAGACATGCAGAGTGGACTAGCTCTTTGCTGAGCGTCCCCCCGCATGTCTGAGTAACTGATCGTATCAGGTCTAAATTAGGCCCATAGTACAACCCGCTACTGAGATGTATTAAGCCTGGAGAAGTGATAAACCAGTGATAAGTGCAAGGTGATAATGCACCAGCCAAATAGCTCCAATATGTAAATTTACAGTTTTGAGCTGATTGGCTAGTGTGCGTTATCACCTTGCACTTATCACTGCTTTATTACTTCTCCAGGCTTAATACATTTGCCCTGAATCTCCCCGTGTGTCCAACTTGTCAGAGAAGGCATAACAGCTGCAGATGCCTTTCACAAGTTAAGGAACTGAAGGTATTCCCAAAAAAATGTATCTACATGGTTTAAAAGGAGCACTATAAGCTAGAGCAGATCTTCAAGGCCTACAAAATGTAGCAGGGCCATCCAAGTTATACAGAGCGTTTAAGAACATAATCACCAACATCAGACCTGGTTATTGAAAGCAGTCTCCTCCAACTTTTTCCCATACACTGCAAGCTTCCCTCTCACCAGCTCGGCCCGTTCACTTGGTTCCAGTCTCCCTAAGGGGATGAGTATGATGTCCTTATGCTTGCTCAATGAGCAGCAGAGAGAGGAGCCCTCAGTCACACTTAGAACCAAGTTCACTCTCTGTGGAAACAAAGTGCAAGTGATCTGAGACCATGGAATACCAGAATGATACAGGAACATGCATTGTGGATTTATTATATGCTTTTTATTAAATGTAGAATATCATATTCCCATCAGTGTGTTCTATATTTAATATTTATGGCTTGGAACATAGCTTCAGTACTACATCTCCCTCACCACGACTTTGTATTCTGGCTATCGATAGAGTAGGTGAGCAAATAAATCTAGTACCTGAGGGATTGTTTTGGGAATCCAATCAGATGTGAGCTCCCCTGCATGTCCACATAGGACATCGGCCCCATCTATTACCAGTGTCAATGTGTCACTCCACTTCAAAGAACGAGACGTTAACAGAAGCAGAGCCTGGAACTCAGCTAGAAGGGCCCTGAAGAAAGACAATGTGACAATGTGTGAAAATCATTTTTGCACTTAGTAATGTAATGTTTCTTTTCAAAGCTACAGAACCTCCATTTCCTGGACAAGCCAGGTCCTGTGCACATGTATGACAACCTTATGTATGATAGCCCATTCTACCATATGTCTTGTGGTGAGGTCTTTTTTATATGCTATGGATTTCAGGGCCACAGAAATGTAATTAAGGTCACTGCATCATATCCATTATTCCAAAGAGAAACTAAAGCAAAATATAAGTTTCTGTAATACAAAGGGCCCTTAAAGCTTCATAACTCTACAGTACATGAAGACATTTCCATGGCTTTGTGATCAGTTAGTAAGTATCTGTGCAGACTTCTCTCATAATTCGGTGGGATATCTGCCAGGCTTCCATACATCTTACCGTAATGAGAGATGGAATGAAAGTGAAGAGAGTTACGTAATTTATGTGCAAGTTCGGCAAGTAACATGTCTGTTTTCATTATTGCAAAATAGGAGATAATATTAACTGAATTCACAAATGGATTAAAGAAACTGATTAATGAACTAATTATGAAGAGTGGAAATGTATTGCAGATTCCCAGCAGTTGACATCAGGTGACCTCAGTGCATGTGAGAATGTGAATTGGTGACATCCAACAAACCCCTGGAATCACAGACCTGTATGAGGTAAGGCTACAGCTCTCTTTCTGCAGGCGCTGCCTTAGCTGTTTGCAGAGACTGGTTAGCATAGTCTCTGCTTCTTTTGCCTTTGTACTGGCCCCAGTAAAGTGGTAGATGACAGAGGATGGAGCTACCAGTCTCAGTTCCTTCACAAGGTCTGCCTGCAAGGGATACAAAAATAGGTGCTAAATAGATGAAAGTATCATTGACAGAATGTGATAAAACAGGGAGGATCAGTGAAAATAAAAAATTTCAATGTACAGGTAGAAATCGGAGGCGGGATGTAATGGAATCTGTGTTTGCCAGAGGTGCGGTCTGCCGGATGAACACATACGTTGTTTTAAAGCGGCAGTCAGTTACAAGGCATGGTTTTGCCTTGTAAATGACTCTCCCTTTAACCACTTAACTGAGGTTTTTGTTCCCCAAAAACTGCTCCAAAATTGTCAGTTTCTTTTATGAGTGAACTAGGTGAAGAACATGAATTTAACCCTATGCAAAATGATTGTAGATAAAAATAAAAATAAATGTTTTTTGATTTTTTTTTTAAATACTGTTTTTCAAACATCGTTCGGGAACATAGCGACCATCGGAAACATCGCGATCATCGCGGTTTTAATTTTGAAAGGTAGGGTAGCCTTCAGGTACACAGGGGGGGGCTTTGGGGGGTTAACGTACACTTCCCCAGCGGCTATTGTCTGCAGCCGCTGGAGGGGGGGGGTCCTGCCGCGTTGACCGATCAGCAGTGATCGGCAGCACGGCAATCGGTGGGGGAGAGTGCAGGGAGGCAGAGGGACCTTCCGGTCCCTCTGACAGCAGCAGCGGAGGGAAGTTTCCCTTCCCTGCCGCTGCTAACACTGTTTATCTGACTGGTAGTATCCTGTGCGACCAGGTCAGATAAAGCACTTGCAAGCATGGTCGCATCTGATGCCAGCTGGCTTACGCTGAGGCAAGAAAGACTGTCACTGATAATATGGGTTGAGGAAATTAAACTCTGCCACAGAAATCAGTTTGCTAAATATTGGTGGTCTTAGGTATCCGCTCTAAAATGCTACGCATTTCCCTGGATGCTGTCCGCTTCTTCAGATTTATAAGGAATATCTAAATTTCCAAGGCATATATTTAATACTTACAAGAATTATGGATTGGCATTAAAACGTAACTCTTGCATCGCCAGACATCAATGTAAGACTTACCCAAGGCATATACAACTTAAAGAACCAGTGAGCACAACTGCATCTTGTTTTAATTTTATTACACACATAGGGGGGAATTCAAATGTATGAAAAGTCGGTTGGGCGTCTGTTTTTTCCTGTCTATTAGATAGGAAACAACAGACACCCAACTGACTTTTCAAACAATTGAATATCCCCCACAGTGTACACTGTTGTGTTTTTCTTTTTATATTGTTGGTACACATTTGAACACTGGTTCCTGATAATGTAAGGGCACATTCCAGCACATCGGTGGGTGCCTTTTGGGTACAGCAGCACGGTTTCTCAGCTGAACAGCTCTGCCAGGGGCTTCTGTATCACCTAGACCAAATTCTAAATACGTAATATTTTTGTATCCATCAATGCCAGGTGATGCACATCCCACCTGCAGTGTGACTCTTCCCACAGGGACATCTCCTGTGCTCCAGTATCGCCAAGGATAAAAAAAATAAAAAAAACATTTTTGTATTTTCATAAAGCCCAGTGTTCCAATGTCCCCCACTGTCCCCCAAAGAGGCAACATAAGTACAAAAATCTCAGTTTCCATACTGCATTCCCCAACATCAGCCACACTTATACCTCTATTCACACTGAGCTGAGAACCCAGGTTATTGCCCTGGCTCAGTGTGTAAAGGTCGACCTGGGGTATGCATCCTGGATCTGTCTCAGGTCCATGACCTAGTGTGAAAGGCAGACCCGGGTCATGCTGACTGGAAAGCTCAGAAGTGCTTGGTGAGATGACTTAATCACCAAGCACTTCTGAGCTTTCCAGTCAGCAGTCTTTCAAGCAGAATCAGAATCAGCTTTATTGGCCAGTAAAGTCATACCTATCTGTATGACTTTATTTGACCCCCCCCCCCCCCACACACACACACACACACCTGCTTATCTGTTAACTACTTGGCTGTTGTATAGAAAATCAAAGACAAATTCCTAGTATACGCAAGTATACCTGGCCAATAAAGCAGATTCTGATTCTGCTTGAAAGGCTGCTGACTGGAAAGCTCAGCAGTGCTTGGTGATTACGTCATCTCCAAGCATCCTGTGTGTACGACGATGACCCAGGATCATCCGGCAGTGTGAAAGGGGTAAGTATATCTGAAGCCCCGGCTTCAACGCTGTTCCGTATCCTGAGTTGAACACAAGTCAGTGCCGGGGCTGCAGTGTAAAAGGGGTATAAGTTTGATCAATAGAGGCAACCCACTTAACCATGCTTTTTCCTTTCAGTTCCCCTTATCACAAATCTATCTAATTATATGTGACTTAATGAACCATTACTAACAAACATACCATAAAGACCGTTTTTCCTTGACTTGGCTCCCCAACCAGCAGAATAAAACGCCCATTGGCTTTTGATGCCTGCCTCTTTTCCACTATCTGCGCACGCACATTTGTGACTAGCTTTTTTCTGGCAAAGGAATGTCGCTCATGCCATTCCTGAAAGCCTTCCTGTGCACGTTGGTCTTCATCATCTTCAGATTCATTTAACCCTTCCTAAGAGAGAACAGTGGGATAAGTATATATTGGCAAATTGTGCATAAGACATGCAGTTCAACAGACAATACCACGATTGATGCATACCTTAATAAAATGACTCTCAATTGCTTGCCAGATATCTTCTAAAACTCTAGCTCCAAATTCCTCTAATGCAGTGATATGTGGCTTCCCATCATGCTCACCACCCCACTGGCACGAGTACCTAATGAATAAATACAACCAAGTAAGCCAGAAATTCCCCCTCATGCTGGCCTTCAAACCACGCACGAGCATGGAACTTACAGGTAGCTTCTAGCAGCTGGGTGCTTAGCCACTCCGCTCTTTAGGGCCAATAAATGTTTTGCTGCTTCTTGGGACTCCGCAGCAAAATCTGACAGCCAATGACTGGGCACTGACCTGAATGCCAAAAAGAAAAGCTGAGATTTAAAAGGGAAGAGTAGATAACATCAGCAATAGTAAGAACTGATGAAGGTGAGGGCTGGCAAACAGCACCATGCAGAGTTCTCTATATCTATATATTATCTATAAAAGAATATTCCAGTAGGATAGTCAACATTATCATGATTTGTTCTCCTGAAGCCATGAAGTGAAATTTGCCATCAATTCCTATACATTAATTAGTCTCATAAGTGTTACATGCAGTGAGTCTGCACTGCTAAGTTCATTATATGCAGTACAGTCAGAAACACTTTTTTTTCTTTCTTTTTTTATCAAAAACATTTTTATTAGTTTTTTCACAAGAGGAATCAAAACAGGGAATAATACATTATGGTATCAACCACAACCATACATGGCAATGTAAATAGTAAAGTCCCTGGCATATACAGCTGAAAAATAGACAAAGAAAAATAAATAATAAACAGTAGAGTAAATAAAATAAAAGAAAGGGAGGAAGGGGGGTAAGGGCAGGAATCACCAAGTATCATCAGTCAGTAATTAAAACATTAGAAAGTCCCGAGCGTAAGAATGGAATATGGACCAACTTGCAGAGCATCAAAAAAAAACATAAAGACATCAAATAGAATTGATACAGAATAAAGAAAGCAGTTCAGTGTACACTACCAGATATCGCATTAACAGCAGGCTGCACATCATTAGCAATTTTACGCAAGAGAGACCAGCTAGCAGTTTCAAATACCTGCATAATTTTATCCCGAGTAAGGGAGTCGAGTGATTGAACAAAGGCTCCCCATTTCTTATAAAATAGGATTTTAATACCTACCGGTAAATCATTTTCTCCTAGTCCGTAGAGGATGCTGGGGACTCCAAAAGGACCATGGGGTATAGACGGGATCCGCAGGAGACATGGGCACACTATAAGACTTTGAATGGGTGTGAATTGGCTCCTCCCTCTATGCCCCTCCTCCAGACCTTAGTTATAGGAACTGTGCCCAGGGAGAAGGACATTTCGAGGAAAAGGATTTTTGTAATCAAGGGTGAGAAACACACCAGCTCACACCACCACACACCGTACAACCTGGTTTACAAGGAATAACAGTATGTTACAAGGTTAACAGTATGAACTAAAAACAGCAACAAGCTGAATATAACCGATACACAACCTTCGTGTAACCGAAAACAATAACTATCCATACAACTGCAAGTAACAGTCCGCACTGGGATGGGCGCCCAGCATCCTCTACGGACTAGGAGAAAAGGATTTACCGGTAGGCATTAAAATCCTATTTTCTCTTACGTCCTAGAGGATGCTGGGGACTCCAAAAGGACCATGGGGTCTATACCAAAGCTCCAGACCGGGCGGGAGAGTGCGGACGACTCTGCAGCACTGATTGAGCAAACATGAGGTCCTCATCAGCCAGGGTATCAAACTTGTAGAACTTAGCAAAAGTGTTTGAACCCGACCACGTAGCTGCTCGGCAAAGTTGAAGCGCCGAGACACCTCTGGCAGCCGCCCAAGACGAGCCCACCTTTCTGGTAGAATGGGCTTTCACTGACTTCGGTAACGGCAAACCAGCCGTAGAATGAGCATGCCGAATCGTATTACAGATCCAGCGTGCAATAGTCTGCTTGGAAGCAGGAGCCCCAATCTTGTTGGGAGCATATAGGACAAACAGAGCCTCTGATTTCCTAATTTGAGCCGTTCTGGCGACATAAATTTTCAAGGCTCGACACAGCCAAGGCGCCCGTAGCCACAGGCACCACTATGGGTTGGTTTATGTGAAACGAAGAAACCACCTTCGGCAGAAATTGTTGACGAGTTCTCAATTCCACTCTATCCTCATGGAAAATCAAATAGGGGCTCTTGTGAGACAAAGCCGCCAACTCAGACACCCGTCTTGCGGACGCCAAGGCCAAAAGCATGACCACTTTCCAAGTGAGAAATTTCAACTCAACCTTTCGCAAAGGTTCAAACCAGTGAGACATAAGAAATTGCAACACCACGTCAAGATCCCACGGTTCCACGGGTGGCACAAACAGAGGATAGATGTGCAGCACTCCCTTCACGAAAGTCTGAACCCCTGAAAGGGCGCTCAATTATTTTTGAAAGAAAATAGATAAAGCTGAAATCTGCACTTTTATGGAACCCAATTTCAGGCCTGCATCTACGCCTGCCTACAAAAAATGGAGGAAACGCCCCAGCTGGAATTCTTCCGTAGGAGCATTCTTGGCTTCACACCACGATACATACTTTCTCCAAATACGGTGATAATGCTTCGCCGTGACCTCCTTTCTAGCCTTAAGGCGAGTGGGGATGACTTCCCAGAGAATACCCTTTCGAGCTAGGATTTGGTGTTCAACCTCCACGCTGTAAAACGCAGCCGCGGTAAGTCTTGAAATACGCATGGCCCCTGCAGTAACAGATCTTCTCTGAGAGGAAGAGGCCAAGGATCTTCTATGAGCAATTCCTGAAGATCCGGATACCAGGCCCTTCGTGGCCAATCTGGAACAATGAGTACCGCCTGAACCCTTGTTCGTCTTATGATCCTCAACACTTTTGGAATGAGTGGAAGTGGAGGGAACACATATACCGACTGAAACACCCACGGAGTTACCAGGGCATCCACCGCACTGGCTTGAGGGTCCCTTGACCTGGAACAATACCTCGGAAGCTTCTTGTTGAGGCGAGACGCCATCATGTCTATTTGGGGAATTCCCCAACGACTTGTCACTTCTGCAAAGACCTCTTGATGAAGACCCCACTCTCCTCGATGGAGAGCGTGTCTGCTGAGGAAGTCTGCTTCCCAGTTGTCCACGCCCGGAAGGAAGACCGCTGACAGAGCGCTCACGTGCTTTTCCGCCCAGCGGAGCACTTTTGTGACCTCCACCATCGCCGCTTTGCTCTTTGTTCTGCCCTGGCGGTTTACGTACGCCACTGCTGTTACGTTGTCCGACTGAATCAGGACAGGTTGCCCTCGAAGAAAGTGTTCCGCTTGCAGAAGGCAGTTGTAAATGGCTCTTAATTCCAGAACTTTTATGTGGAGACAAGCTTCCTGGCTTGACCATTTTCCCTGGAAACTTCTTCCTTGTGTTACCGCTCCCCAGCCTCGGAGACTTGCATCCATGGTCAGCAGGACCCAATCCTGGATCCCAAACCTGCGTCCCTCTAGGAGGTGAGAACTTTGAAGCCACCACAGGAGAGATATTCTGGTCCTGGAAGATAGACTTATTTTCCGGTGCATGTGCAGGTGAGACCCGGACCACTTGTCCAACAGGTCCCCCTGAAACACCAGGGCATGAAACCTACCGAACAGAATGGTTTTGCAAGCTGCAACCATCTTTCCCAGCACCCGAGTGCATTGATGAATCGACACTCTTGCCGGTTTCAGAATCTCCTTGACCATGAATTGGATTTCCAGAGCCTTTTCCGCTGGAAGAAACACTCTCTGCAGTTCCGTGTCCAGGATCATGCCCAAGAAAGACAGCCGAATTGTCGGAATCAACTGTGACTTTGGCAAATTTAGAATCCAACCATGATGTTGCAGAACTGTCAGGGAGAGTTCCACGCTTCTTAGCAACTGCTCCTTTGATCTCGCCTTTATCAGGAGATCGTCCAAGTACGGGATAATTGTGACACCCTGCTTGCAGAGGAGTACCAACATTTCCGCCATCACTTTGGTGAAGACCCTCGGGGCCGTGGAAAGACCAAACGGCAACGTCTGAAATTGGTAATGACAATCCTGCGCTGCAAACCTCAGGAAAGCTTGATGTGGAGGATATATTGGGACATGTAAATAGGCATCTTTTATGTCGACTGACGCCATAAAATCCCCCCTTCCAGACTGGAGATCACCACCCGAAGAGATTCCATCTTGAACTTGAAAGTTTTCAAATACAGATTGAGGGATTTTAGGTTCAGTACCGGTCTGACTGAGCCGTCCGGCTTTGGTACGACAAAGAGGCTCGAATAAAACCCTTCTCCCCGCTGAGACGGGGGTACCGTGACAATGACACTCTGATGACACAGCTTTTGTATCGCAGTACTCACTATTTCCCTTTCTGGGATAGAAACTGGCAAGGCTGATTTGAAAAATCGTTGGGGGGGTACCTCCTGAAACTCCAGTTTGTACCCTTGAGACACTATGTCTAACACCCAAGGATCTAGGCCCGAGTGAAACCAGACCTGACTGAAGAGTCGGAGACGCGCCCCCCACCGGTACGGTCTCCCGTAGGGGAGCCCCAGCGTCATGCGGTGGACTTGGCAGAGGC
The DNA here is from genome assembly GCF_028390025.1 of Pseudophryne corroboree. Classification (NCBI taxonomy): domain Eukaryota; kingdom Metazoa; phylum Chordata; class Amphibia; order Anura; family Myobatrachidae; genus Pseudophryne; species Pseudophryne corroboree. The sequence goes on along the minus strand of NC_086444.1, from coordinate 427,370,998 downwards.
CGGGGAGGACTTCTGGTCCTGGGAGCCTGGCACTACAGGCGCCCTTTTTCCCCTACCTCTACCTTTAGAGGCAAGGAAGGACGACCCTATTTATTAGGCCAAAAGGAATGCATCTGATAATGGGGTGCCTTTTTCTGTTGTGCCGGAACATAAGGAAGAAAGGATGACTTACCCGCTGTAGCGGTAGACACCAGGTCAGCGAGGCCGTCACCAAACAAGACACTACTTTATATGGGAGAGCTTCCATAGCTTTCTTGGAGTCGGCATCAGCATTCCATTGATGAATCCACAGCGCTCTCCTGGCTGAGACTGCCATGGCATTGGCCCTTGATCCCAAGAGCTCAATATCCCTCGCCGCATCCTTTAGGTAAGCTGCGGCGTCCCTGATGTAACCGAGAGTCAAAAGAATGTTATCCCTATCCAGGGTATCCATGTCAGATGCCAAATTAACAGCCCACTTAGCAATAGCACTACTCACCCATGCCGACGCGACGGCAGGTCTGAGCAGTGCACCCGTAGTGACATAAATGGCCTTTAATGTCGTTTCCTGCTTACGATCCGCAGGGTCTTTTCGGGCAGCAGTGTCAGGAGACGGAAGCGCCACCTTCTTGGACAGCCGTGATAAAGCCTTGTCCACATTGAGAGATGACTCCCACTTTTCCATTTCGTCAGAGGTGAAAGGATATGCCATAAGAATTCTCTTGGGAATTTGCCACCTTTTATCAGGAGATTCCCAAGCTTTTTCACAAAGCGCATTCAGTTCATGAGAGGGGCAAAACGTCACCTCAGGTCTCTTTCCCTTATACAAACAAACCCTTGTATCTGGAACAGCAGGTACTTCAGCAATATGTAAAACATCTTTAATAGCTACAATCATGTACTGAATACTCTTAACCAATTTTGGATGTAAACTGGCCTCACTATAGTCGACACTGGAATCAGAGTCCGTGTCAGTATCCGTATCCGCCATTTGGGTAAATGAACGCTTTTGTGACCCTGAGGGGGCCTGTACCTGAGACAAGGCGTCCTCCATGGATTTTCTCCACGTTTGTGTCTGGGAATCAGATTTATCCAGCCTTTTAGTCAATAACGCCATATTTGCATTCAATGTACTCAACATATTCACCCAATCAGCAGTCGGCGGTGCCGACAGAGTCACTCCCAACTCCTTATCTGCGCCGCCAGCAACTTCCTCCCGGGAGGAGCACTCAGCCTCAGACATGTTGACACACACGTACCGACACGCACACACAAACTGGCTCTAGGGGACAGACCCACAGGGAAGCCTGTTAGAGAAACACAGAGGGAATTTACCAGCTCACACCCCAGCGCCTATTTCAGTACTGAGATAAAATATCAGATGCCTGCGCTGTTTGATAATAGCACCAAATTACTGTGCCCCCCCCCTTTTGCTCCCGGTTACTTGATCAGGAGAGTGGAGGTCCGGGCCAGCGTCTCAGCAGTCTGTGAAGAGAAAATGGCGCTGGTAAGCTGTGAGGGCTAAGCCACGCCCCCACCTCAGAGCGCTGTAGTCCCACTTAAATTCGAATCTTTATACTGGCGGGGGCTATATTTAGTAGGCACTTATAATATCTTTTTTAGCCAGTTTTTGCCTCAGTAACATGCTGCCCAGGGCTCCCCCCTGCGCCCTGCAAGTGCCGTTGGAAGTATGTGTGGGAGCATGGCGCGCAGCGCGACCGCTGCGCTGTACCTCGTTACTGAAGTCTTCTGCCGTCACTGAAGTCTTCTGTTCTTCTATATACTCACCCGGCTTCTTTCTTCTGGCTTCTGTGAGGGGGTTTTCGGCGCGGCTTCGGGAACAAGCAGCTAGGCGCACCAAGTGATCGAACTCTCTGGAGCTAATGGTGTCCAGTAGCCTAAGAAGCAGAGCCTTTAACTCAGAAGAAGTAGGTCTGACTTCTCTCCCCTCACTCCCACGAAGCAGGGAGCCTGTAGCCAGCAGGTCTCCCTGAAAATAAAAAACCTAACATAAAGTCTTTTCAGAGAAACTCAGGAGAGCTCCCCTAGAGTGTGTCCAGTCTCTCTGGGCACAGAATCTAACTGAGGTCTGGAGGAGGGGCATAGATGGAGGAGCCAGTTCACACCCATTCAAAGTCTTATAGTGTGCCCATGTCTCCTGCGGATCCCGTCTATACCCCATGGTCCTTTTGGAGTCCCCAGCATCCTCTAGGACGTAAGAGAAAAAGAGGCTACGCCAATTTCTAATGCTGGGAAAACGGTTTGTCTGTCATAATAAAGAGTCTTCAATAGAAGTGATTTCACAGTTCTCAAAAAGGGGGGAAGTTGGATTAGTCCAAACACATAAAATAGCCTTCCTCGCAATTGTTACTATGATAGTCAACAGTGGGATAAAATCAGCACTGCTGGAACCTAGAGACCAGTGCCTACAATTTGCGCACAATAATGCAAGCGGCTCAGCCTGGAGACGGAAATGGAAAATAGAATTAATATAGTCTGTTACTCTGCCCCAAAATTTGTGTATTTTTGGGCACATTCACATGTTGTGAAAAAAAAGTTGCATTCTGACGCTTGCACTTTAGGCAATCACTCGACTCCCCTGAAACCATGTGTTTTCTCCTGGCCTGAGAAATGTACACCCTATTGACAGTGTTGATGTGTACCTCTTGTAACCAAGTACAATGTAAATGTTTTAGCGTAGAAGAAATGGAAGGTACATCACGTTCCCAAGCTGATATTGTTTGCTTCCAAATTCTAGTAGGCACCGACCTTGTCAGCTTGGATCCCAGGTATTTCGTCTTATATGGGTGTAAAATTAAAAAAATTAAGAGCGGTTGTATAGCATCAGGTGATGGCAAGAGAAACAACTGTGCGTTCATTTTTAAAGCATAATGAGAAGCTTGTAGGTACATAAAGAACTGCTGGTGCGGAATCTGGTATTTAATGTGCAAATCAGAAAACGGTAAAATCGTGCCTCCCTTGTCAAAGACATCCCTAATTTTCAAAATACTTTTTAACATCCATTGTGAGAAGGTGGTGTTATCCAACCCAGGAGTAAAGAGAGGGTTCCCACAAAAAGGTATATAACGAGATGCAGTATACGGCCGGGACAACTTACAGCAAATGGCTTTCCATGCTATATAAGTATCATGGAACATAATATTATTGTAAATATTGGAGGGAATAAGGCGTTTTCGGGGTGTGTAGCAGTGCTGCTAGGAACACAATCAAACCTAAAACAAACATGCACCTGAACACCTATATTAATTAATAGAATAAAACACACAGTGAATAAATTGTACATATGTACAGATATATCCCCTCATACACCCATCATATCCGCTCCACACGCAGCGAGAAGCCTGTCGTGGTTTCTATGCTGTGCACTTTTTCCTTCATTTTGTGTCTTAGTTCACATATTGGTCCTGAATCTGATTTCGAAGTAAAGGAAAAACAAAACAAGTGCAATTGGGCAAAACCATGTTGTACTGCAGGTGGGGCAGATGTAACGTGCAGAGAGACTTAGATTTGGGTGAAGTGTGTACAAACTGAAATCTACATTGCAGTGTTAAAATAAAGCTGTCTTACATTTGTGGGCTACATGCAAAAGCAGGCAGATATTTTACCTGCACAGGAAGAGAGAGGATTTTAATTACCTGCCGGTAAATCCTTTTCTCGTAGTCCATAAGGGATACTGGGGACACTGAATTACGATGGGGTATAGATGGGGTCCAAAGGAGTCGGTGCACTTTAACTTTCTTCAACAGGGTGTGCTGGCTCCACCCCTCTATGCCCTCCCTCACAGCTCAGTCTAGGAAAACTGTGCCCGAAGGAGAAGACATACTTGAGAGGAGGAAACATAACAACAAAACTAGCAACCGCTAGTGAAACCAGAAAACAGCAACAGCTGAAAGTGAAACTATAAAACAGCAACAGCTGAAAGTAACAACTTCACACAAGAACAATAACTTGCAGGAAGGTGAAGCACAGAGGTGGGCGCCCACGTATACCTTATGGACTACGAGAAAAGGATTTACAGGCAGGTAATTTAAATCCTTTTTTCTCTATCATCCATAAGGGATACTGGGAACACTGAATTACGATGGGGACGTCCCAAAGCTCCCAGAACGGGTGGGAACGTGCTGAGACGCCTGCAACATCGTATGTCCAAACTGGACCTCCTCCGTGGCCAGGGTATCAAACCTGTAGAACCTGACAAACGTGTTTGTCCCTGACCAGGTAGCGGCCAGGTATAGTTGCAAAGCAAAGACACCACGGGTAGCCGCCCAAGAAGAGCCCACAGACCTGGTAAGTTGTGGGCTTTGAGAGACCTAGGAGCAGGCAAGGCCGCCGAACCACAGGCCTGTTGAATAGTAAACCGAATCCAACGGGCAAAGGATTGCTTGGAAGCAGGAAGACCTTTCTTGCGAGCATCATAGAGGTAAAACAAGAAATCCGATTTTCGGATAGTCACAGTCCTCTTGATGTAAATCCTCAGGGCTCGCACCACATCCAAGGACTCAGGAAGAGAGGCAGTGGCCGAAGCCGCCGGAACCACAATAGGCTGATTGAGGTGGAACGCAGGGACTACCTTCAGCAGAAACTGTTGACGAGTCCTAAGCACTGCCCTGTCCGCATGAAAAACCAGGTAGGGACTATTACAGGACAAAGCACCCAGCTCTGAAACCTGCCTAGTGGAAGCCAAGGCTAAGAGCATCACCGTCTTCCACGTGAGGAATTTGTCTTCCACTGGCTCAAACCAGGAGGATTGTAGGAATGTCAGAACCAAGTTGAGATTCCAAGGAGCCGTGGGCGGCACAAATGAAGGAACGAGGGCGACACCATGCAGGAACGTCTGTACCTCAGGCAGAGCAGCCAATTTCTTCTGGAAGAAGATGGACAAGGCCGAGATCTGAACCTTGATGGAGCCCAACCGTAGGCCCATATCCACGCCAGCTTGTAGGAAGAGCAAATAGCACCCCAGAATTCCGCAGCTGGACATTCTCGGCCCTCACACCAGGAAACGTACCGTTTCCAGATATGGTGGTAATACTTCGACGTGACAGGCTTCCAGGCCTGAACCATGGTGGTAATAACCTTATCCGGAATACCCTTCTTAGCTAGAATGTTCCGTTCAACCACCATGCTGTTAAACGAAACTGCCGTAAGTCCGGGTAGATGAACGACCCTTGCTGAAGAAGATCCTCCTGTAGTGAGAGGGCCCAGGGATCTTCTGCTGCCATGGCCAGAAGATCCGCGTACTAGACTCTTCGAGGCCAGTCAGGGGCAATGAGAATTGCCTGTACCCCCTCTCTTCGGATTCTTTTTAGGATCCGGGGGAGTAAGGGAAGTGGAGGAAACAGGTACACTAGCTGGTAATCCCATGGTGCCGTCAGCGCGTCTACCGCCGCTGCTAGAGGGCCCCTCGTCCCGGAACAATAGCGCAGAAGCTTGGTGTTGAGCTGAGATGCCATTAGATCGATCTGTGGACGCCCCTACAGATCCGGTATCATCCGGAAGACCTGTGAATGCAGGCTCCACTCTCCTGGGTGGAGGTCGTGGCGGCTTAGGAAGTCTGCCTCCCAGTTGTCTACTCCTGTAATGAAAATGGCTGACACCACCCTTGCATTCCTTTCAACCCAAAGGAGTATCTTGGATACTTCCCTCATGCAGGCCCTGCTCTTTATTCCTCCCTGTCGATTGACGTATGCCACCACCGTGGCATTGTCCGAATAAACTTGAATGGCTTGACCTCGGAGCAGATGAGCTCCGTGAAGCAGAGCATTGTATATCGCTCTGAGTTCCAGTATGTTTATCGGAAGGCAGGCCTAGAGTTTCGACCACCTGCCCTGGAACTGTGCCCCTTGGGTAACAGTGCCCCAGCCCCAAAGACTGGCGTCCATGGTCACGAGAATTCAATCCTGGATCCCGAAGCTCCTCCCTGCCAAGAGGTTGGTGGGCTGTAACCACCACAGAAGAGAGATCCTGGCCTGTGGTGACAGATGAATGACTTTGTGCAACTGCAAATGCGAACCCGACCACTTCTTCAGGAGGTCCAGTTGGAAGGTCCTTGCATGAAACCTGCCAAACGTAATGGCCTCGAAGGAGGCCACCATCTTGCCCAACAGACGAGTGCAGAGATGTACCGAGACCTTGCGTGGTTGTAGAACCGCTCAAACCAACTCCTTGAGAGCCTCCGCATTGTCTTCAGGGAGGAAAACTTTTTGAGCCACCGTGTCCAGGATCATTCTGAGGAACTGGAGGCATTGGGTTGGCTCCAGGTGGGATTTCAGAAAGTTCAGAATCCAACCGTGGCATGACAACAAGGATGTCGTGCGGCAGATGCTGTCTAGCAGGATTTCCTTTGACCTTGCTTTATAAGCAGATCGTCCAGGTAGGGGACAACCTTCACCCCCTGAATCCTGAGTTGTAACATCATCTCCGCCATTACCTTGGTGAAAACCCTTGGGGCTGTGGATAAGCCGAAGGGTAGCACCTGGAACTGGTAGTGTTCCTCCATCAGAGCAAACTTGAGGTACATTTGATGAGGCGGCCATATTGGGACATGGAGGTAGGCGTTCTTTATGTCCAGAGAGACCAAGAAGTCCCCATCCTCCAGATCTGAGATCACCGCTCTCAGAAACTCCATTTTGAACCGGAAAACCCTCAGATATGGGTTTAACGATTTGAGGTTCAAAATGGGTCTCACCGAACCATCTGGCTTTGGTACCACAAAAAGGCTGGAATAATATCCTTCGCCCCGTTCCTGAAGTGGTACAGGGACAATGACCTGGGTCTGGACTAACTTTTGAATGGCCTCCTGTAGGGTGAGGCACATGGTTTCTGAAGCCGATAAACTCGATTTGAAAAACCTCTGTGGTGGAGGACTGTCGAACTCCAGTTTGTAGCCCCGGGAGATCAGGTCTTTAACTCAGGTGTCCTGGCAAGAGCTGTTCCAAATGGGGCTTTAGAATCTCAGACGAGCTACCGCACTGAGATCCCCCTGGAGCAGAGGGACACCGTCATGCTGAGGGTTTTGAGGAGCCAGAGCCGACGCTCTGGTCCTGAGATCTTGTGATAGCCGGCTTGCGAGACTTACCTCTGGAACCTCGTGCCAGGTTTGAGGCCCCTCTGGCTTTACCCTTAAAGCACGCTGTCCGAAAGGACTGCAGAGAAGGTCCAGTGTAAGAGCGGCTAGGTGGCGGAGCAGCAGAGGGGAGGAACGTGGACTTTCCAGCGGTCGCCTTCGAAATTCAGGTATCCAATTCACCTCCAAACAGCCAATCACCTGTGAAGGGTAAGGCTCCACACTCCTCTTAGACTCAGCGTCCGCTACCCACTGGCGTAACCACAATGCGCTGCATGCAGATACCAGCATGGTAGAGGTACGTGCATTAATGACACCGATTCCTTTGATGGTATCACAGAGGAAGCGGGCAGACTCCTGAATTTGCTGAACCAGCAGTTCTAAGTCGGCCAGGGACTAATCCCCTGCTAGGCCCTCCTAAATGTTACCAGCCCAAGTGTATATGGCGTGCGTCACCCCGCTGCAACATAAATAGATTTTAAAGTTGCTTCTTTTTTCCTGTCTGCAGGTTCCTTTAAGGCCGTAGCCCCTGGAATCGGAAGAACTAGCTTTTTGGACAGGCGAGACACAGGCATCCACTGCCGGGGGAGTTTCCTAACCTTACGCTCTTCCTGGGCAAATGGGAAGGTGGCTAACCACTTTTTGGACACTTGGATTTTTTTATCAGTAGAGGCCCATGGCTCTTTGAAAAGGTCATCTAGTTCCTTTGAGTCAGGAAACGTGACCCGTACCTTTTTCTGTGCAGAGAAAAAGGATTGCTGCACATCAGATTCATTACTAGGAATATTTAAAACATCTCTTATTGCAATAATAAGTGAGTATACTCTACACCCTGTGCAGCAGAGGAATCATCTAACTCAGCATTTGATTCCAGATCCTCCCCCTTTTCCACCTCCGGTACCACCTCCTCAGATTCCGAGAGGATATCGGGTGTCCCCTTTTTTGGAGTAAAGGATTAGAGAGAGGAGAAACACGTCTGCGATCTGCCCTGTCCTTTGTCAGAGCAGCCATAGACTGTTGTAACTGCTGCCTTTCTTGTCTTGCAGTAGTTAACACATTAGACAAGTCAGCTATCATAGATTTAATTGAACTGAGCCAAAGCGCACTGTGGCGCCTGCGCACTTCAGACCTGATCGCCCGCTCAGCGATCAGGTCTGAATTAGCCCCATTGTTTGTTCTAGATACAAAGTTACTTGCTTATGTTTTTGTTTTTGAAATCTGAATCAGAGTACTAAGAATAATTTTTTCCCCCACAAAGTCGCAGACAAAGCATAATGATTCATGACAAATGTCACTCGCCTCAGACCTCTACTTTTCCTTTTTACACAGATTGCAAACTTTTTCCTTAATTTTGCGTGTTTCTTTGCTTATTAGGGGGTCATTCTGACCCGTTCGCACGCAGCGGTTGTTTGCTGCGGTGCAAACGGGTCAGAACTGCGCATGCGCATTGCGCGCCGTTACCCAGCAACAGACGTCGCCAGGCAACGGAGTGCCTAGCGTGAAGAAAAGACGCAGCGCTGGACGGAGAGAAGATGGACAGCGGAGAGGCGTTCCAGGGCGGATACTCACTGTTGGAGACTGTTTTTGGGGAGTGGTAAGAAGAATGCAGGCGTGTCCAGGCGAACGGACGGCGGATGTCTGACGTCAGGACCGGGACCTTCATTGCTGGATCCGTCGCACTGGGTAAGTAGCTTCAGGGCTGGTCTTGTTTTTTTAGGAAAACAATTTAAGCATAGCAGGGCTGCACAAGCGTTCGCAGCCCTGCTATGCTCAAATACACTCCCCCATAGGCGTTGCTGGCTGCGACCAACTCGGAATGACCCCCATAGTGTGCAAAGGTACTTAAGATTAGTATTTTTTAGTTATGGAATTGGTATAAAGATATAAGATTAAAGGTAAAAGATTAAGCATAATGATGCATGGTCACACCTGTCTATTGCCATTTTACCCTTCATTGTGTCATTTTTCCTCCATTGTGCTAGCTTTACCTCAATTTTATGTCTAAGGGGGGAATTCAATTGTCCACATTACGTTAACGGGGGAGAAAAAGGAAGGAAGCCACCGCCCGTGGCTATTCAATTGCACTCCCTTTTTCACCCGTTAAATCAACGTATTAGCAGGGGTTAACATGGGTTAATGGGCGTTCACACACAGAATCCGTGAGAGGTTCATGGATTTGTGCGTTAACAGGGCCACGACACCCATTAACCTGCTATTTATCAGGGATTTTTTTTTATGTTTAAAAAAAATCCCCATTAAGTGCTGCCAGCGGAGGCTAATTGAATTCCCCCCTTAGTTTGCTTATAGTGTAGTAGGTACTGTTTTGGCGCATACAAGTTACAAAGCCCGTGCCAAGCTAAACAAGGATATGATTATTTGAACACATCTGTATGCAGGCACTACTCTATTTGGAAAATGTTACAGATCTGCACCTTATAACTTCTGGATCACGGAAGTAGAAGAAGGCCTTTGGATGACCCGGTTTACTGATGTCACAGTTCTGCAAAAATTGCATGGCTTCCAACTCTGTGATGGATCGTCCGGCAGGATACTTCTGAATCTGCCAGAGAAATTGCAAAACTAAATCATGTATGTAATGTTAAAGGACTTTCATTTAAGAATGTAAAGTAGAAAAACATAACAAAAACAAAGCAAACTATTTTCGGTCATCTAGACTAGAACAGAGAAAGAATAAATAGCATTATATTCTCTCCTCTTACATATACTCTTTAGAAAATAAAGAACTAGATATAACAGTCTTCTTACCCACTGATACTCAGGAAGGAGAGGAACAGAGTAAGATTTGGGGACATGTCCGTATCTTTCTCCCAGTATTCCAATAAAGATTTGACTACGAAGTACTTCAGATAAACACAGAGACAACTGCCTATGGTCAAACACAAATAGATAATAGAAGATAATTTAAGAAAAAACAAAACTTAATTATTATTATTATTATTATTATTATTATGTAATTGTAATGTACATCTTAATGATGTAATTGTAAATCCTGAAAACTTTCTCTGCAATCTAACCTGTCTTGTTTTGCTTCCTCTTCAGTAATTCCCCACCGCAAATCGACTTCCTCCAGAGACAGAAAGTGACATGCAGCACGTAGGCGGAGTTGTGGCATCACCTGTCCAATCAGGATATCTCTTTCTGAGTGCATGTCACGGAATGTTGAGGAAATAAAAACGCGAACACTACGCCACCTACAATATACAAAAATATAGTCACGACACCTGTAAGCCATTGGCAACATCAAGTACCCAATAAGACATATCGTCTTATAACTTTTTCTTATCATTGATTCATTTTGTTGAATGTGTGTACAATGAAAAAAATATTATTAAAGAAATGATGTAGCTTGCCATTTTACTAGGTTTGGCAACCTGTACTTAGTTTTTGGTAAAAGAGAGTGTAGGCAGAAGTGAAAGGACTGCTAGGACAGTGATAGGCAACAGACCATCCAAGCCTTCACTTGCTGACCTCAGCTCTTTCTTTGATTATTATTTTAAGTTACTACTGAAGGTTAGAAGACCATCTGAAGCTTATCAGGTTGCCTAACAAAGGCATAAGATAAGACCACTAACCTCTGCTTGGGACTGATGGCAAGTAGATTGCTAGTTATCACTTGTCTTCTCTTAACACTCTCTGGATCTTCTGGAACATTGAATCTTTCATTCACCTTCTCCACGTGATCCAAGAGACGAGAAGTTCCCCTCTCCGATACAAACCTATTAGTTCAAGAGTACATTTATGTTAAATCTGGCTAGACTTTGTTAATTGACAGGCGTCAACTGTATAACTTACTTCAACACCTGTTCTGTAAAACCACAGAGTGTGACATCATTACACTGCTCAAGGGAGTCCTCACTATATAAAAAAAAAAAAAAAAACAGTAAGAAGAGAAATAATGGCATGCAGCTTGAAAAAATAAAAGATTTAAGATATGAGCAGCAGACTAGTTAAATAAAATAATCAAACAAACAATAACAGACATAACATGGCATCCTTATTACGTCATACATATCCTAGAACACCTCAGTGTACAACGTGTTACAGAATGGTAGCCAAGTAAGTAAATAAAAAGAGAAAAGAAAGATATTCCTAGTGTGTTTTGAGACCTGCTATACTCGGAGAAAACGGTCTACTTAGGGCAAGTATATATTTATTTATTTTCTTTCAACATCATGAGGGGATACAGACAAAATGAGGATGAGGGTGAAAGACAAAGTTGTCTGCTCTCCTCCTCTATTTTCACCTTGACTATAGAACCTCTTGCCTTGGCCAATACATAGCTCTGTCCCAGGACATTCACCGCCTCAGAGTGAAACAAGGTTTGCCATTGATTTCCTCCTCATTCTACTACAACCCCACACTTCCTTACTTAACACATATGGTGAGATATCAAATTAACTTTTCAAAGCCAGTGGCAAATCTATTGAATGCATCCCAATGCAAATGCCAGACCGTCACTTCAGACTTCGACTTTAAATGGCAATATACTAGAATTAATATCTAGGGGTTTATATTACAAAAATATATTTTATCAGTGAGCAACAAACCATCTTTGATCTGTCTCAACACACTTAAGACGCCCACTTGCCTTGGAGACAGATGTCAAACAACGGACTCTAACTCCCTTTAACTGGATCCGGTGCTGTCACCTCATCTACTGGGGCTCTCTTGTTGGCCACTACAGTAAACATAAACATATTGAATCTGGTTAGTTGCTGGTGTTTTGCATCTATTCCTGGCTTCAGCACTGCATGGGAGTCACCATGTTGGATTGATCAGCTGACTCTGCTTTCTCCTAATCACAGAGGGGCTATCTTCCACATGACCAGGGGCACCAATGACTGATCATGAAGCCCTATTTAAACCCCTCACTAGCATCTGCTCATTGCCAATGCAACTTGTACCTTACTAGTTCCTGGTTCCAGTATCAGCAACTCTGCTTCCTGATTTCTGGTTGAATTGCTGTATCTACTGTCTGGTGGACATTCCATGGTGCACTCAAGTTCTGAGTTCTTCAGTTCCTGTTAACAGCTTCAGCTTCTAGCTTGTGTCTGTGCAGTTCACTACTGCAATCTTATGCAGTTGCCACACTGCTCATCAACTCCAGCTAGAAAGCCTATGCAGGTAACCTAGAAAGCACCAGATTAGTTTTTCACATTGTTCCCCTCTTCCACACCCCAACCGTTGGCGTAGATATATCCAGAGAGGTACACTCTTCCACATCTTGTGGATCTGCCAAAAACTCCTGCTGTTTTGGGAAGGAGGCTATGGTTTCCCGACTTCCTCCCTACGTGGCCTATATTTAAGGACCCTGCATTTTCCCCTTATGTTACCCTCTAGATGCCAAATCCTGGAAACACTGAGATCCAAGCCATGCTTCTTCCCTCATGACCTATACTGTCATATCGACCAAATGGAAACATTTAATTATCATCACCTACATTATAAGAACCTTATATTTACTCAGGTCTTGGCACCCTGGCTAGACATACCTTGTAACACCTGAGAGTTGGTTCTGACTGGGGAAGTATGAATGGCTTGGTTAGCAAGAGATGGAATGTGGAGAAAGCTGGGAGGCTCGATCCACCTTCTGCTCATGAAGCTTGGAAGAATGTGTACTCAGCAGAAGATACTTACTAGTGGACTTGGACAGTAGTGTAGATACTTTGGTAGAGATGGGCCCAAAAGCTTGAACAGGTTGCCAACAATCAAAAACTTTATTGTACAGGAACTGGAACAGTGAATGAACTGGAACCGGCCTGATGACCGGACCGGAATTAGATGATGAATGAACTGGATTGATGTACGCACTGGAACCGGACAGCAGACCGGACTGGAACCGGACAGCAGACCGGACTGGAACCAGACAGCAGACCGGACTGGAACCAGACAGCAGACCGGACTGGAACCAGACAGCAGACCGGACTGGAACCAGACAGCAGACCGGACTGGAACCAGACAGGAACCGGATAGTAGACTGGACTGGAACCGGATAGTAGACCAGACTGGAACCGGATAGGTGACCATCATGTAACTGGACTGGAACCGGACAGGTAACCAGCATGGAACTGGATTAGCAAACAGTTTGGAACCATATGGGTAAATAGAATAGAGTTTATGAGACAACCAGGCTGGAACTGGAATCCAAAGGACTGGAACCATACTGACACAGTATCAGGGCAGAGCTGTGACTTCAGGAGAAGCAATGTTGTACTGGTAGCTTGAGAGTGTCCAGGAAGCTACCTTTATAGGTACTATCGTTAGTCTATTGGTTGTTGCGGTCAACTGACTAGAAGCAGTGTGCTGAGTGGCTGAAAGTAGTCAGGTGAGAAAATCCATCATGACTGCACCCTTGCACTGATACTGGAGAGAACTCTGGCATGGAGCACTATGTGGACATGTGACACCAGGGGACGGCAACATGCCGCAGAGAGCGATCCACCACTGGTGGACCTCAGCACCAGCCGGGACAGAAACCACAGTGATAAGAAACTCTGTTTTGAACTCTGGAGCATGTCATAACGGTCCTAACCATTCGCTCCCTTGGCTTAACCTAAACGGTCTTGACTCCACTGTACTCCTCAACTCCAGGTCCTTCAACCTTTTCACCAGAGACATCCTGCTGTAAAACACCTTTGACCGAACACTTCTCCCATTACTTAGGTGGCCACGCCTCCACCATCTTACCAGTCTACAGAATTTCTCTTCAATTTTTTGCTTCAAATTGTAATTGTAATACTGTATTTTGCTCTCTACAGTCTCTGATAATGCACACTTATACTCAAAGTATAGGAGAGAGGATGAAAGCAACACATCCAGCTTGTAAAATGCAGTTTCCATTATGTGTCTGCACCACACACTGAGAGGGGAGCACCACCTCTTGATTGATATGAAAATATGAAATCATCTTGGGTAAATAAAAAAATGCCATACAGGTTCTGAAAAACCATTTAACCTAAGGCTAATGCCTTTAAGAAGTGATCACAGGATAGATCAGAACATGTGAATGAATAAGACTGCAGCCTTGGGGCAGAGGCGCTCCCAAAATAAGTTCTGAGGGAATACGTATATAACAAATTATCCATAACATTGTTTAAAACCCTACTAAATGGCATGCCTCAAAACAACTATGGAATATCATTTTACTCAGATAAAATCATGAGATATAGTACAAACATACATGTTCTCTTTTGTAAGGAAAGGTTTAAATTCTCTTTATTGAAAAATAAATATTTTATTATTCTTGTCATGGAGCGTTAATGCTCCAATACGGTGGACAGACCGTATCAGTAGCAACTACTGTGTTTAAAAATAAGATTTTACTTACCGGTAAATCTATTTCTCGTAGTCCGTAGAGGATGCTGGGGACTCCGTAAGGACCATGGGGAATAGACGGGCTCCGCAGGAGATAGGGCACTTTAAGAAAGACTTTGGATTCTAGGTGTGCACTGGCTCCTCCCTCTATGCCCCTCCTCCAGACCTCAGTTAGGGAGACTGTGCCCAGAGGAGACGGACAGTACGAGGAAAGGATTTTAGGTAATCCAAGGGCAAGATTCATACCAGCCACACCAATCATACCGTATAACCTGTGATAAACTACCCAGTTAACAGCATGAACAACAACATAGTCTTGGTTCAAACCGATGAAACTATAACATAACCCTTATGTAAGCAATAACTATATACAAGTCTTGCAGAAGAAGTCCGCACTTGGGACGGGCGCCCAGCATCCTCTACGGACTACGAGAAATAGATTTACCGGTAAGTAAAATCTTATTTTCTCTAATGTCCTAGATGATGCTGGGGACTCCGTAAGGACCATGGGGATTATACCAAAGCTCCCAAACGGGCGGGAGAGTGCGGATGACTCTGCAGCACCGATTGAGCAAACAGGAGGTCCTCCTCAGCCAGGGTATCAAACTTATAGAACTTTGCAAAGGTGTTTGACCCCGACCAAGTAGCAGCTCGGCATAGTTGTAGTGCCGAGACCCCTAGGGCAGCCGCCCAAGAAGAGCCCACCTTCCTAGTGGAATGGGCCCTAACCGATTTAGGCAATGGCAATCCTGCCGTAGAATGCGCCTGCTGAATCGTGTTACAGATCCAGCGAGCAATAGACTGCTTTGAAGCAGGAGCGCCAACTTTGTTGGATGCATACAGAACAAACAGAGCTTCAGTCTTCCTGATCCTAGCTGTTCTGGTCACATAAATCTTCAAAGCCTTGACCACATCCAGGGACTCAGAATCCTCCAAGTCCCGTGTAGCCTCAGGCATGACAATAGGTTGGTTCATATGAAAAGATGAGACCACTTTTGGCAGAAACTGAGGACGCGTCCTCAACTCTGCCCTATCCACGTGAAAAACCAGGTAGGGGCTTTTATGTGATAAAGCTGCCAATTCCGAAACACGCCTTGCCGAAGCCAAGGCTAACAACATGACCACTTTCCAAGTGAGATATTTCAACTCCACTGCTTTGAGTGGCTCAAACCAAGGTGACCTGAGGAAACTTAATACCACATTAAGATCCCAAGGCGCCACCGGAGGTACAAAAGGAGGCTGAATATGCAGCACCCCCTTTACGAATGTCTGTACTTCAGGAAGAGAAGCCAATTCTTTTTGGAAGAGAATGGACAAGGCCGAAATTTGGATCTTTATGGTCCCTAATTTTAGGCCCAAATTCACTCCTGTTTGCAGGAAGTGAAGCAGACGACCCAAATAGAACTCCTCCGTAGTAGCAGCCCTGGCCTCACACCAAGAAACATATTTTCGCCATATACGGTGATAATGTTTCAATGTCACGTCCTTCCTAGCCTTTATTAGCATAGGGATGACCTCCTTTTTCCGCTAGGATCCGGCGTTCAACCGCCATGCCGTCAAACGCAGCCTCAGTAAGTCTTGGAACAGACAGGGCCCCTGCTGCAGCAGGTCCTGTCTTAGAGGAAGAGGCCACGGATCTTCTGTGAGCAACTCTTGCAGATCCGGATACCAAGTCCTTCGTGGCCAATCTGTAACAATGATGATTGTTCTGACTCTGCTTAGTCTTATTATTCTCAACACCGTGGGTATGAGAGGTAGAGGAGGGAACACATAGACCGACCTGAACACCCAAGGTGTCACTAGAGCGTCCACCGCTACCGCCTGAGGGTCTCTTGACCTGGCGCAATACCGCTTTAGCTTTTTGTTGGGACGGGACGCCATCATGTCTATCTGAGGCAGTCCCCACCGACCCACGACCTGTGCGAAGACTTCTGGATGAAGTCCCCACTCTCCTGGATGCAGGTCGTGTCTGCTGAGGAAGTCCGCTTCCCAGTTGTCCACCCCCGGGATGAATATCCAACTGAATCAGAACCGGTTTGTTCCGAAGCAATGCCTCCGCTTGGCGTAGGGCGTTGTATATGGCCCTCAACTCCAGGACGTTGATGTGGAGACAAGTCTCTAGATTTGACCAGAGACCTTGGAAATTTCTTCCCAGTGTGACTGCTCCCCAACCTCGGAGGCTTAAGTCCGTGGTCACCAGGATCCAGTCCTGAATTCCGAACCTGCGGCCTTCTAGGAGGTGAGCACTGTGCAGCCACCACAGGAGAGATACTCTGGCTCTGGAAGACAGGGTGATCCTTTGATGCATTTGTAAATGGGACCCGGACCATTTGTCCAGTAAATCCCATTGAAAGGTCCTTGCATGGAACCTTCCGAAGGGGATGGCCTCGTACGATGCCACCATCTACCCCAGGACACGCGTGCAGTGATGCACTGAAACCTTTTATAGCTTTAATAGGTTCCTGGCCAGGGCTATGAGCTCCTGAGCCTTTTCCATCGGAAGAAAAACCTTTTTCTAGTCTGTGTCTAGAATCAGGCCCAGAAAGGTCAGACGCGTTGTAGGGACTAGCTGGGACTTCGGTATATTGAGAATCCAGCCGTGCCTTTGCAACATTCTCACCGACAGCGACACGCTGTCCAGCAACTTCTCCCGAGATCTCGCTATTATGAGGAGATCGTCCAAGTATGGGATAATTGTGACCCCCTGCTTGCGCAGGAGCACCATCATTTCCGCCATTACCTTGGTGAAAATTCTTGGGGCTGTGGAAAGCCCAAACGGCAACGTCTGAAATTGGTAATGACAGTCCAGTACTGCAAATCTCAGGAACGCCTGGTGAGGAGGGAAATCGGAACATGAAGGTATGCATCCTTTACGTCCAGGGACACCATCCAATCCCCCTCCCTCCAGGCTGGCGATGACCGCTCTGAGCGATTCCATCTTGAACTTGAACTTTTTCAAGTACAAGTTCAGGGATTTTAGATTCAAAATGGGCCTGACCGAACCGTCCGTTTTCGGGACCACAAACAGGGTTGAGTAATACCCCTTTCCTTGCTGGAGAAGAGGAACTTTGACTATCACCTGTTGAAGATACAATTTTTGAATTGCAGACAACACTAACTCCCTCTCTGACGGGGAAGCTGGCAGAGCCGATTTGAAAAACCGGCGAGGAGGCACGTCTTCGAATTCCAGCCTGTATCCCTGAGAAACAATCTCTATAGCCCAGGGATCCACCTGTGAGTGAACCCAGACCTGGCTGAAAAAGCGAAGACGCGCCCCCACTTGAGCTGACTCCCCCCCGGGAAGCCCCAGCGTCATGCGGTGGACTTTGCAGATGTAGGGGAGGACTTCTGCTCCTGGGAACTAGCTGCATGCAGCTTTTTTCCCTTGCCTTTTCCTCTGGCAAGGAAGGATGATCCCCGTACCTTCTTGCTTTTATTGGAACGAAAGGACTGCATTTGATAATGAGGTGCCTTTTAGTATGCTGCGGGGGGACATAAGGTAAGAAAATCGATTTACCGGCCGTAGCAGTAGAGACAAGGTCCGAGAGGCCTTCTCCAAACAACTCCTCCCCCTTGTAAGGCAATGACTCCATATGCCGCTTTGAGTCGGCATCTCCCGTCCACTGTCGGGTCCACAAGAGTCGCCTAGCAGAAATAGACATAGCATTTATTCTGGAGCTTAGTAAACAAATGTCTCTTTGAGCATCCCTCATATATAAAGCAGCATCTTTGATATGCTCTAGGGTCATTAGAATGGTATCCTTATCTAGGGTATCAAGTTCCGTAGATAAGGAACTGTCCATGCTGCGACAGCACTACAAACCCAGGCCGATGCCATAGCCGGTCTAACGCTAGTACCGGAATGTGTGTAAATGTGCTTCATGGTAACCTCCTGCTTACGATCAGCAGGATCCTTGAGGGAAGCTGTATCTTGAGAAGGCAGTGCCACCTTCTTGGATAAGCGTGTCAGCGCCTTGTCTACCTTAGGCGAAGATTCCCATCGTATCCTGTCCTTTTGTGGAAAGGGATATGCCATAAAAATCCTTTTGGGAACTTGTAGTCTCCTATCTGGAGATTCCCAAGCCTTTTCGCACAAGTCGCTTAGCTCAAATGAGGACGGAAAAGTGACCTCAGGCTTTTTCCCTTTATACATGTGTACCCTCGTGTCAGGGACAGGGGGTTCCTCAGTGATATGCAAAACCTCTTTAATGGCAATAATCATACTTTTGCCACCTTTGGTTGCAATTTTGCATCCTCATAGTCGACACTAGAGTCAGTATCTGTGTCGGTATCTGTGTCAGTGATCTGGGATATGGTGCGTTTTTGAGACCCCGACGGTCCTGGTGCCACAGGGACAGGCATGGTCTGACCACCTGACTGATCCCTAGCTTCAGCCTTGTCTAACCGTTTATGCAGTAAATATACATTTGCATTCAAGACATTCCACATATCCACCCAGTCCGGTGTCGGCATTGCCGACGGCGACCTGACAATCATGCACTCCCCCTCCTCCTTAGGTGAGCCTTCTTCGTCAAACATGTCGACACACACATACCGACACACTTCACACACACAGGGAATCTCTTTTCTGAAGACAGGTTCCCCCTGAGGCCCCTTGGAGAGACAGAGAGAGAGTATGCCAGCACACACCCCAGCGCTATATGACCCATGAGAAACACACAGAATGTTTACCCAGTAGCGCTGCTTAATGTGTAAATGCCAATAATGTGCCCCCCCTCTACTTTAAAACCCCCTTACACCATGTGCCAGACTTGCCTACTCTCCCGGAATGGCCGGGAGGTTTCCGAAAATCGGGTGACCCTCCCGGCCCCCCGGAAGAGCAGGCAAGTCTCCCGATTACAGGGGTCCCCCCAAGCCCGTCCGCCCCCCCAAGTAAAGTGGGCGGTCCGGGCAGGCGATGACGCGATTCTTGTTGAATCGCGTCATCGTAGCCACGCCCCCTGCTGTATAATGCCATAATAGCGGCATTACACAGCGGGGGGCGGGGCTTACACGACACGATCCCCATAGTCACGCCTCTGGTCCGCCTCCGTCACGCCCCCGGCCCACCCCCCTCTGCACACACATCGCAGCCCGCCCCCCTGCCGAACCGACCTGGCTGCTCTCTCCCGGAGAGAACAGCAAAAAAGTCGGTAAGTATGCTATGTGCCAAGCAGGGGAGAGTCCGGGGAGCTTCCTCTCAGCGGTGCTGTGGAGAGAAAATGGCGCTGGTGAGTGCTGAGGGAGAAGCCCCGCCCCCTCGGCGGCGGGCTTCTGTCCCGCTCAAACTTACTAAAAAATGGCGGGGGCTCTTTTATATACATGTACAGTGCCCACCTGTACATGTATATAGACTTTTGCCATAGGAGAGGTGTTTTATTGCTGCCCAGGGCGCCCCCCCTGCGCCCTGCACCCGTACAGTGACCGGAGTGTGTGAGGTGTATGGGAGCAATGACGCACAGCTGCGGTGCTGTGCGTTACCTCTGTGAAGCCGAAGGCTTCTGCCGCCTTAGACGTCTTCTGGCTTCGTTTCTTCTGGCTCTGTGAGGAGAACGGCGGCGCGGCTCTGGGGGTGAACGCCCAGGACGAACCTGTGTTCACTCCCTCTGGAGCTAATGGTGTCCAGTAGACGAGGAAGCAGAGCCTATCATTTAAGTAGGTCTGCTCCTCTCTCCTCAGTCCCTCGATGCAGGGAGCCTGTTGCCAGCAGTGCTCCCTGAAAAAAATCCAAACAAAAATGCTTTCTAAGCAGGAAACTCAGGAGAGCTCCCTGCAGTGCACCCATTCTACTCTGGGCACAGTCTAAAACTGAGGTCTGGAGGAGGGGCATAGAGGGAGGAGCCAGTGCACACCCAGAATCCAAAGTCTTTCTTAAAGTGCCTTATCTCCTGCGGAGCCCGTCTATTCCCCATGGTCCTTACGGAGTCCCCAGCATCCTCTAGGACGTTAGAGAAATTAACAATTAAAGAATATATATACACTGGTGGTTCCTGGAGTAAAGTGCTCTTATTATGGACTCACATAATAACAGTATAAAAAAATTCATACAGTAAAAAAATTCACAGTGCAATATTAAAAATGAAAAAGCGCGTGACAGGGATCAGTTTGTCTGGGTGCACTCTATCCCATTCACATATATTGTGTATATCTTTAATAAAGAGTTCAATTTCATTGTATTTGTTTATTATTTGATAAATAATTCAAAAATAAAGTACCGATACCCACGTAGAATATATTCTTTTATTCGTAATCCCACATGTGGTATTATTATGACCTAAATACGAGGTCATACAAAGCGAAATATTAAAAACAATAAAGAAAATAGGATTTTGGTACTTACCAGGTAAATCCTTTTCTTTGAATCCATAGGGGGCACTGGAGTACTCTTGGGATATGGACGGTGTTAGCAAGGACTGGGCACTGAATATTCAAATTTCAGTAACTCTCCTCCCCTCCATACTCCCAGAATGCCAGTGTTTTTTCCTGAGGCGAACAGGATAGAGAGGATGAATAATGGAGAATTACCTATAATATTATAACATAACGGACAACAATAAAGTTGACACATAACGTCACTGACAACTAACCAGTTGACACCATAACCGATAAATCGGTGAGAATGTGTTACCATAAGATCCCCTGAACTTACCACAACCAGGTAAAACTGCTCTGGGTGGGCGTCCAGTGCCCCCTATGGATTCAAAGAAAAGGATTTACCTGGTAAGTACCAAAATCCTATTTTCTTTTTCATCCACTAGGGGTCACTGGAGTACTCTTGGGACGTACCAAAGCTTCCCTCGTGGGCGGGAGAGCTGTTTGGACCTGTAACACTAGGCGGCCAAAGCTAGATGCTGATGCCGCAAACGTATTAACTTGTAAAAGCGCACAAACGTGTGCACTGATGACTATGTAGCCGCACGGCAATTCTGCGTCGTAGACACCCCACGACCAGCTGCCCCTGAAGTTTCCACAGAACGTGTGGAAAGAGCTGTTACTGATGTAGGCGGCTGTAACCTAGCATGAAGGTAAGCCTGACGTATGGTCAGTATAATCCATCTGGATAAGGTCTGCTTAGAAGCTGGCCAACCCATTTTGGCAGCATCATAGAGAACAAACAACGTATCCGTCTTACAAACTGTAGACGTTCGGGACACATAAACGCGTAATGCGCGTACCACATCCAAAGTTCCAGACTGTCCTGTTAACACAGGAACTACTATTGGTTGATTGATGTGAACATATGACACTACCTTTTGCCAGAAAGCGGGATTCGTACGAAGCTCCGCTCTGTCATCATGAAACACTACAAACAGTGGCTTGCATGCCAATGCACCCAAATCTGAAACACGCCTTGCCGAAGCTAAGGCTAGGAGAAAAAATCGTTTTCCAAGTGAGAAACTTAACATCCACTTAATGTAAGGGTTCAAAGTATGAAGCTGTACAAAATATACAACCAGATTCAAGTCTCATGGCGCTGTAGGTGGAATGAATGGAGGCTGTACTATGAGAACACCTTGCAGAAAAGGTGTGTGAGACGGCAATAGAGCCAATATTCTTTGAAAGTAAATTGACAAAGCAGATATCTGCACCTTTAGTGTAGATAAACGCAGTCCTCCATCTAACCCCGTTTGTAGAAATAACAAAAGACGGGATAACTTGAAAGATGTCGGAAACTTCCGAACTTCACACCAACCTATATAGGCACGCCAAATCCTGTAATAATGAGCTGTCGTAACTGGATTTCTAGCACGTAACATGGTTGTTATAACCGATAGTGAAATGCCCTCTCTTCTTAAGAGGGCGGTCTCAACAGCCACCCCTTCAAACGCATCCGCGATAAATCGGGGTAAAGGAATGGACCCTGTCGTAACAGGTCCAGACGTAACGGAAGCGGCCAAGGATCGTCTGCGAGTAAGCAACAGAGAGAGAGCAGCGGAAACGGTGGAAACAGATAGCCGAGGCTGTACGGCCATGCAATCGTGAGAGCATCCACTGCCACTGCCTTTGGATCTCGCGTTCTGGACACATACTGGCTTTTGGTGATTGTGGCGAGATGTCATCAGGTCCACTTGAGGGTAACCCCACCTCTGGACCAACATGTGAAACACTTCTGGATTTAATGGCCATTCTCCTGGATGAAAATCCCGATGGCTGAGATCATCCGCCTCCCAGTTGTCCATTCTCGTAATGAACACTAGCGCCAATATCACTTGGTGATGTTCGGCCCAATTGAGGATTCGAGCTACTTCCCGCATTGCCATGCGGCTTCTCTTTCCCCTTTGTTTATTGACGTACGTGACCGCCGTTGCGTTGTCTGACTGCACTTGGACCGTCTGAGACCGAAGCAAGTGCACTACTTGTCGTAGCATTGTAAATTGGTCGGAGTTCTAGGACATTTATAGACAGCAATCTGTCGTGATCCTCCCAGAGACCCTGGAGCTGACAATTTTGAACTGCAGCTCCCCAACCTCTGAGACTCGCATCTGTGATTAGCACTATCCAATTCCAGACGCCTTACAGAGTTCCAGCGGTTAGATTGTGTACTTGGAGCCACCAGAGTGTAGAAACTCTGGCCCGTGGAGACAACCTCACCCTCTAGTGAAACTGCAGATGCGAGGCCGACCACTGTGCGAGCACATGCAGTTGAAAAGGAAGTGAGTGAAATCTTCCGAACAGAAGCGCTTTGAAAGCCGCCACTATTGTGCCTAACCGGCGAATGCACAAGCATACCAAGGCTTGAGCACTAATCGTACCAGATGACGAATTGTCTGTACTTTCTGTTCTGGTAGACAAATTCCTCGATCTACCGTATCGAGAATCATTCCTAGGAAATGAAGTCGTTGAGACGGAATCCGATGTGAATTCTTGAACATTACAAACCAACCGTGCTGAACCAGCACATTGTACCTTAGCAACGCATGTTGAAGGCGCATTTGGTTGAGACGGAGCTTTGATGAGCAAATCGTCTAAGTACGGAACTATTATCACTTACAGGAATATGAGATGAGCCATCAAAACATACATCACTTTGGTGAATACCCTAAGCTCTGACGAGAGGGCAAACGGTAGAGTCTGAAACTGATAATGGATCTGCCGTATTGCAAACGCAAGAACCTCTGAAGAGGTGGCCAAATCGGAATGTGTAAGTATGCATCCTCGAGATCCAGCGCAATCATGAATTCCTGTGGCTCTAAACCTGCAAGTACTGTCCGCAGAGATTCCATCTTGAATCTGTAGTAAGTATGCAATATTGGCCTGACCAAGCCATCCGGCTTTGGTACCACAACAGACTGGAATAATAACCGTGACCTTGTTGGTGTACAGGGACCGGAATCAAAACTGCTGACTCCAGCAGAGAGTGAATAGCAATTTACCGAACCGTCCTCTTCCTACACAGGCAGTCCTGTGTTGAAAAACCGCAGAGGCGGTAGATTGCTTTTAACACTAAATTGCGGATCCACCCATCTGTGGATATCTGCAACCATGCCAAATGAAACGTCTGAAGGCGTGCTCCCACAACTGGAGCACAGAGATGGGCTGGGAGCCCGTCATGCCACTGGCTTGCCGGTGCTGGCGTTGGTTTGTTGAAAACCACGTCCTCGACCTCGCCTACCAGGCGTGGCTGTTTGTCTACCACGGCCTCGAAAGGGCTAAGGTCTAAAGGATTCGAACGCTGGTCCAGAGTATCCTGTGAAAAATACCTTTGTCCAAATCAGGACCAAACAACCTTCGCATAATGTAATGCTTCTATTCTTCTCTCGACCTTTGCCTCCGCCTGCTAAGGACGCAGCCAGAGCGCTTGTCGTGCCACAACGAGTGACGCTGAAAGGCGAGAACTGACTAGCCAGACGTCCGTAGAAGCTGTACATAGATAATCAGCAGCTTCGCAGATTTGATCAGCGAGAAGCATAAGGTGGACGTTTTGTAGGGCGGACCCGAGTCCTGTTATCCAGACAAGCAACGCCGTAGTTACCCAAATGCCAACCAAACACGGTCGAAGCAACACCCCTGCTGCTGTATACAGCGACTCTAGCATAGCTTCCATGGAGATGTCACTGACTTTAGAAACGGGCAACTAGACCGAAATCGGCGAAGTTTCGAAACCTGTGTATCAGGATCCTATTAACATCTTATTTAGAGATTCCACGCTGGAGATCTGTGGCCTTAGTAAAGACCACCTTATAAATTGTCAGAGCCTCTTCAGTCCCTGTAAACTTCAGAGTCTGACGCACCCACACTATCTGACTGCTGGTCTATTCACCCTTCTGACATTCATCTTGCGCAGTTAGGCCTGGCATAGAATCGTCAAGATTGCAACATAGCAGAAACTGGGAATTTATAAGGCAAATGAAAACGATCTTTGCAAAATAGGAGATGAAATGGGAGTTTAAAATATACTGTGCATGTGGTAGAACTCACCGGGAACCCACTGGTACAGACATGACAGTGAAACAACTTTTCCGTCTTTGCTGGTGACTGACTTATTATGTAACCAGACAAATAAATAGACAAAGACAAACCAATTCCACCTCAGTAAAATTGTGTGTATATGTTCGAAGTGCAGTGCACGTGGCCAGACCATAAGAAACCTGATCCAAAAATTCCTACCAACACCCCTGCGCCATCTGGTGGAGCAGTGTTGTAGGACAGGAACGTTCTGGAAAAGAAACAGAAAATAAGATTTTACTTACCGATAAATCTATTTCTCATAGTCCGTAGTGGATGCTGGGGACTCCGTCAGGACCATGGGGGATAGCGGCTCCGCAGGAGACAGGGCACAAAAGCAAGCTTTTAGGATCACATGGTGTGTACTGGCTCCTCCCCCTATGACCCTCCTCCAAGCCTCAGTTAGGTACTGTGCCCGGACGAGCGTACACAATAAGGAAGGATCTTGAATCCCGGGTAAGACTCATACCAGCCACACCAATCACACCGTACAACTTGTGATTTGAACCCAGTTAACAGTATGATAACAATGAAGTAGCCTCTAAAAAAGATGGCTCACAACAATAATAACCCGATTTTTTTGTAACAATAACTATGTACAAGTAATGCAGACAATCCGCACTTGGGATGGGCGCCCAGCATCCACTACGGACTATGAGAAATAGATTTATCGGTAAGTAAAATCTTATTTTCTCTAACGTCCTAGTGGATGCTGGGGACTCCGTCAGGACCATGGGGATTATACCAAAGCTCCCAAACGGGCGGGAGAGTGCGGATGACTCTGCAGCACCGAATGAGAGAACTCCAGGTCCTCCTCAGCCAGGGTATCAAATTTGTAGAATTTAGCAAACGTGTTTGCCCCTGACCAAGTAGCTGCTCGGCAAAGTTGTAAAGCCGAGACCCCTCGGGCAGCCGCCCAAGATGAGCCCACCTTCCTTGTGGAATGGGCATTTACATATTTTGGCTGTGGCAGGCCTGCCACAGAATGTGCAAGCTGAATTGTACTACAAATCCAACGAGCAATAGTCTGCTTAGAAGCAGGAGCACCCAGCTTTTTGGGTGCCTACAATATAAACAGCAAGTCAGACTTTCTGACTCCAGCCGTCCTGGAATTATATATATATATATATATATATATATATATATATATATATATATATATATTTTCAGGGCCCTGACAACGTCTAGCAACTTGGAGTCCTCCAAGTCCCTAGTAGCCGCAGGCACCACAATAGGTTGTTTCAGGTGAAACGCTGACACCACCCCAGGAAGAAACTGGGGACGAGTCCGCAGTTCTGCCCTGTCCGAATGGAAAATCAAATATGGGCTTTTGTAAGACAAAGCCGCCAATTTTGACAATCGCCTGGCCGAGGCCAGGGCCAACAGCATGGTCACTTTCCATGTGAGATATTTCAAATCCACAGATTTGAGTGGTTCAAACCAATATGATTTGAGGAATCCCAACACTACGTTGAGATCCCACGGTGCCACTGGAGGCACACAAGGGCTGTATATGCAATACTCCCTTGACAAACGTCTGGACTTCAGGAACTGAAGCCAATTCTTTTTTGAAAGAAAATCTATAGGGCCGAAACTTGAACCTTAATGGACCCCAATTTGAGGCTCATAGACACTCCTGTTTGCAGGAAGTGCAGAAATCGACCTAGTTGAAATTTTTTCGTGGGGCCTTCCTGGCCTCACCCACGCAACATATTTTTACCACATGTGGTGATAACGTTGTGCGGTCACCTCCTTCCTGGCTTTGACCAGGGTAGGTATGACCTCTTCCGGAATGCCTTTTCCCTTAGGATCCGGCGTTCAAACCGCCATGCCGTCAAACGCAGTCGCGGTAAGTCTTGGAACAGACAAGGTCCCTGCTGGAGCAGGTCCTTTCTTAAAGGCCGATGCCACGGTTCCTCTTGGAACAGACATGGTACTTGCTGAAAGCAAATCCCTTCTTAGCTCCCGAGGCCATTAGTCCTCTGTGAGCATCTCTTGAAGTTCCGGTTACCAAGTCCCTCTTGGCCAATCCGGAGCCACGAGTATAGTTCTTACTCCTCTATGTCTTTTAATTCTCAATACCTTGGTTATGAGAAGCAGAGGAGGGAACACATACACCGACTGTTACACCCACGGTGTTACCAGGACGTCCACAGCTATCGCCTGAAGGTCTCGTGACCTGGCGCAATACCTGTCCCATTTTTTGTTCGGGCGGGACGCCATCATGTCCACCTTTGGTCTTTCCCAACGGTTCCCAATCATGCGGAAAACTTCCCGATGAAGTTCCCACTCTCCCGGGTGGAGATCGTGCCTGCTGAGGAAGTCTGCTTCCCAGTCGTCCACTCCCGGAATGAACACTGCTGACAGTGCTATCACATGATTTTCCGCCTAGCGAAAAATCCTTGCAGTTTTGCCACTGCCCTCCTGCTTCTTGTGCCGCCCTTTCTGTTTACGTGGGCGACTGCCGTGATGTTATCCCACTGGATCAATACCGGCTGACCTTGAAGCAGAGGTCTTGCTAAGCTTAGAGCATTATAAATTTGCTCCTAGCTCCAGTATATTTATGTGGAGAGAATTCTCCAGACTTGATCACACTCCTTGTGTGACTGCTCCCCAGCCTCTCAGGCTGGCCTCCGTGGTCACGAGCATCCAATCCTGAATGCCGAATCTGCGGCCCTCTAGAAGATGAGCACTCTGTAATCACCACAGGAGAGACACCCTTGTCCTTGGATATAGGGTTATCCGCTGATGCATCTGAAGATGCGATCCGGACCATTTGTCCAGCAGATCCCACTGAAGAGTTCTTGCGTGAAATCTGCCGAATGGAAGCGCTTCGTAATAAGCCACCATTTTTTACCAGGACTCTTGTGCAATGATGCACTGACACTTTTCCTGGTTTTAGGAGGATCCCGATTAGCTCGGATAACTCCCTGGCTTTCTCCTCTGGGAGAAACACCTTTTCCTGGACTGTGTCCAAAATCATCCCTAGGACCAGCAGACGTGTCGTCGGAACAACTGCGGTTTTGGAATATTTAGAATCCACCCGTGCTGTCGTAGAACTACTTGAGATAGTGCTACTCCGACCTCCAACTGTTCTCTGGACCTTGTTCTTATCAGGAGGTCGTCCATTTTCTTTGAAGACGAATCCTCCTTTCGGTCATTACCTTGGTAAGGACCCCGGGGTGCCTTGGACAATCCAACGGCATCGTCTTGAAACTGATAGTGACAGTTCTGTACCACGAACTTGAGGTACCCTTGGTGAGAAAAGGCAAATTTTGGGACATGGAGGTAAGCATCCCTGATGTCCCGGGACACCATATAGTCCCCTTGTTCTTTGCTATCACTGCTCTGAGTGACTCTATCTGGATTTGAACCCTTGTAAGTGTTCAAATTTTTCAGATTTAGAATAGGTCTCACCTAGCCTTCAGTACCACCATATAGTGTGGAGTAATACCCCTTTCCTTGTTGTCGGAGGGGTAATTTTATTATCACCTGCTGGGAATACAGCTTGTGAATTGTTTTCAATACTGCCTCCCTGTCGGAGGGAGACATTGGTACAGCAGACTACAGGAACCTGCGAGGGGGGAAACCTCTCGACATTCCAATCTGTACCCCTTGGATACTACTTGTAGGATCCAGGGGTCCTGTACGGTCCCAGCGTCATGCTGAGAACTTGGTAGAAGCGGTGGAGGGCTTCTGTTCCTGGGAATGGGCTGCCTGCTGCAGTCTTCTTCCCTTTCCTCTATCCCTGGGCAGATATGACTCTTATAGGGACGAAAGGACTGAGGCTGAAAAGACGGTGTCTTTTTCTGCAGAGATGTGACTTAGGGTAAAAAACGGTGGATTTTCCAGCAGTTGCCCTGGCCACCAGGTCCCATGGACCGACCCCAAATAACTCCTCCCCTTTATACGGCAATACATCTTTGTGCCGTTTGGAATCTGCATCACCTGACCACTGTCGTGTCCATAAACATCTTCTTGCAGATATGGACATCGCATTTACTCTTGATGCCAGAGTGCAAATATCCCTCTGCGCATCTCGCATATATAGAAATGCATCCTTTAAATGCTCTATAGTCAATAAAATACTGTCCCTGTCAAAGGTATCAATATTTTTAGTCAGGGAATCCGACCAAGCCACCTCAGCTCTGCACATCCAGGCTGAGGCGATCGCTGGTCGCAGTATAACACCAGCATGTGTGTGTATACTTTTTAGGATATTTTTCAGCCTCCTATCAGCTGGCTCCTTAAGTACGGCCCTATCCGTAGATGGTACCGCCACTTGTTCTGATAAGCGTGTGAGCGCCTTATCCACCCTGAGGGGTGTTTCCCACCGCGCCTTAACTTCTGGCGGGAAAGGGTATACCGCCAATAATTTTCTATCGGGGAAAACCCACGCATCATCACACACTTCATTTAATTTATCTGATTCAGGAAAAACTACAGGTAGTTTTTTCACCTCACACATAATACCCTTTTTTGTGGTACTTGGAGTATCAGAAATATGTAACACCTCCTTCATTGCCCTTAACGTGTGGCCCTAAAAGAAAATACGTTTGTTTCTTCACCGTCGACACTGAAATCAGTGTCCGTGTCTGGGTCTGTGTCGACCGACTGAGGTAAATGGGCATTTTACAGCCCCTGACGGTGTTTGAGACGCCTGGACAGATACTAATTTGTTCGCCGGCCCTCTCATGTCGTCAACCGGCTTGCAGCGTGTTGACATTGTCACGTAATTTCCATAAATAAGCCATCCATTCCGGTGTCGACTCCCTAGAGAGTGACATCACCATTACAGGCAATTTGCTCCGCCTCCTCACCAATATTTTCCTCATACATGTCGACACACACGTACCGACATACAGCACACACATAGGGAATGCTCTGATAGAGGACAGGACCCACTAGCCCTTTGGGGAGACAGAGGGAGAGTTTGCCAGCACACACCAAAAGCGCTATAAATGTATATAAACAACCCTAGAAGGTGTTGTTTACTATATATGCGCTCTTAATATATAAATATCGCCAATTTATGCCCCCCTTCTCTTTGTTACCCTGTTTCTGTAGTGCAGTGCAGGGGAGAGTCCTGGGAGCCTTCCTCACCAGCGGAGCTGAGCAGGAAAATGGCGCTGAGTGCTGAGGAGAATAAGCTCCGCCCCTTTTCCGGCGGGCTTCTTCTCCCGGTTTTTAATAAACTGGCCTGGGTTAAAATACATACATATAGCCTTAATGGCTATATGTGATGTATTTATTTTGCCACTAAAGGTAATTATATTGCTGCCCAGGGCGCCCCCAGCAGCGCCCTGCACCCTCCGTGACTGAGTCAGTGAGCCGTGTGACAACAATGGCGCACAGCTGCAGTGCTGTGCGCTACCTTCATGAAGACTGTGGAGTCTTCTGCCGCCTGTTTTCCGGACCTCCGTTCTGCCGTCTCTTCAGCGTCTGTAAGGGGGATCGGCGGCGCGGCTCCGGGACGAACCCCAGGCTGACCTGTGTTCCGACTCCCTCTGGAGCTAAGTGTCCAGTAGCCTAAGACTCCAATCCATCCTGCACGCAGGTGAGTTGGAAATCTCTCCCCTAAGTCCCTCGATGCAGTGATCCTGTTGCCAGCAGGAATCACGGAGATTGAAACCTAAAAAAAAACTTTTCTAAACAGCTCTTTAGGAGAGCCACCTAGATTGCACCCTCTCGGACGGGCACAAAAACCTAACAGAGGCTTGGAGGAGGGTCATAGGGGGAGGAGCCAGTACACACCATGTGATCCTAAAAGCTTGCTTTTGTGCCCTGTCTCCTGCGGAGCCGCTATCCCCCATGGTCCTGACGGAGTCCCCAGCATCCACTAGGACGTTAGAGAAAGTATGATTAAAATGGCCTCCAGCCATGTGCTTATAGTCAAAGAACATATAGCATATTTTGTTACATGACCATATATACATACATACATACAGTATTTTATATACATTTCCTATGTTATAACATTGTCTATGGTATAACAAGTGCTACACGAATGCATATATAACACAATGCAGCCCTTCTTTAGCATAGGCTGTCTATTGCTGCTGCTGTGGCATAATCTCTCCCCCCTGCAGCTGAGCTACAAGTAATAGGGACAGGGAAACTCCTGACTGCCCAGCATGAGCCCACTAGCTACTAGAGGGCTGTTTTTCAGGGACAGACCGCTGCAGCAGTGTGCACTGTCCGCGGTCTGAGTGATAAGAGGCGCCGGCATCCCCCCTTCCCTGCTAGCCTTAGTGTGTGCAGGGAGCGCTGGCAGTGCTGAGCTGCCGGCCGTTATTGAGACAGACCGCGGCAGCAGTGAACGCTGTCCGCGGTCTGAGGGAGCAGTTACCTTTCCCTAAGCGACGGAGCCTCCGGCCGTTACAGGTACAGACCGCGGCAGCACTTAACGCCGTCAGCGGTCTGATTGCATTACAGGCAGGGAGCGCTGAGAACAGCGCTTGCAGCGGCCGTCCAGCGCGTCCCTCTGAGCGGCGCCGGGACTAGGGGAGCTGATAACAGCGGTGGCGGGGACGGAGCAGCGGCTCGGGCGACGCTCATAGCAGTACCCCCACACGGCGGGGCGGTAGCGTGAGCTGACCGCCCCTGTCATAAATACCTGGGTTCCTGTGCTCTGACGGGGCTTCTACAGCAAGCTCCGTTCTGCATTCTCAGCTGAAGGTAGCTGATGTACTTGGACTCTGACGGGGCTTCTTCCAGCAAGCGCCGTCCAGTCCTTTCTGCAGACTCAGCTGTTGTTAGCTGAGCTGCTTGTGGCTGTGAGGGGGCTCCTTTGTGAGGCCCGACACGCCAAGAGCTGCACGCAGCAGCTTCTATAATCCCGTAGCCAGAGCTTTTGTGGAAGCTTGGAAAGGATTGTAATGTATAAAAAAGAAAAACAAAAATGTTTAAAAGTAAAAAAATGTATGTCCCCCTCTGGAGGTCCACACTTGTCCATGTGAGCACCGAAAAAACACTGGCATTCTGGGAGTATGGAGGGGAGGAGAGTTACTGAAATTTGAATATTCAGTGCCCAGTCCTTGCTAACACCGTCCATATCCCAAGAGTACTCCAGTGACCCCTAGTGGATGAAAAAGAAATTATTACAACTGCACCGCATACGGTGTATGCCGTATAGGCAAATATTAATGTGGAACTACCATAGTGGCGGGCTGGCAGAATACTGTTAAGTGTAAGGGATTTCCGCTGTCACTTACCAAACATGGAGTGACAGAAATCACATAATAATTAATGCATACCGGCATCCTACACTGACAGTCGGCAGCCGAGTCTCACATATAATTATCTTTCTGCCAGTACCTTTTATATGGTGTGACACAGGAGTCATTAAATACAAACCAGCACTTTATGGCTCACAGCCTGATAGAATAGCCCAATGGGAAATAAAATTTGCTGGAGAAAAAACACAATGTTTGTTTCAATGTAACTGACTATGCATACACGCAAATAAATGTGAATTATAGCTCCACTCATGAGGTAATTCTGACTGCACGTATATAGAGCACCTTGACTGCACAGCAATAAAGAAGTATGCTAATGCACAGAAATATAATTGACTGACACCTTGTTTACGGCACAGCACTGACATAATTACAGAAGGTTTTGAAGTACATCCATACCCCATTTTGCGGAATATAATATCATTTTTAAAGGACACTTTTATATAGGTTCAATTTAGTGAATTACAATACTATATATACTTCAAGTTATCACTAAATACAGGTAGACCATTTTCAACTGTTCATATTTTTTGACATAAAATAGATACATTATAATAAAGGAGAGCAAGACAATAGAATACAATATTGGCACCTTTAAAATATACATGAATATCGAAGCATAAGAACATTAGAACTCATCATAAGAGTATAACAGTGATATATAAGAATAAGAGACGGCACACTGTTTGGTTTTAAAACGTTATTATTTTTCACATAGACAAGAATTTGTCTAAAAACTTTTCCTATCACGTTTTTCTATTTCTTTATTGTTTTTAATATTTTGCTTTGTATGACCTCGTATTTAGGTCATAATAATACCACATGTGGGATAACGAATAAAAGAATATATTCCACGTGGGTATTGGTATTTTATTTTAGAATTATTTATCAAATAATAAACAAATACAATAAAATTAACCTCTTTATTAAAGATATACACAATATATGTGAATGGGATAGAGTGCACCCAAACTGATCCCTGTCACGCGCTTTTTCATACTTATCCCTTGGATCAGTGAGTAGCACCAATGTTTTAATATAAGTGGATCTTATGTACACCAGAAATTGAACATATAATCCCTTGCATCACCACTAATTATCATCAGTTCTGGGGCCTAATTCTGAGTTGATCGCAGCAGCAAATTTGTTAGCAGTTGGGCAAAACCATGTGCACTGCAGGGGGGGCAGATATAACATGTGCAGAGAGACATAGATTTGGGTGTGGTGAGTTCAATCTGCAATTTAAATTGCAGTGTAAAAATAAAGCAGCCAGTATTTACCCTGCACAGAAACAAAATAACCCACCCAAATCTTACTCTCTCTTCACATGTTATATCTGCCTCCCCTGCAGTGCACATGGGGGGTAATTCCAAGTTGATCGCAGCAGGATATTTTTTAGCAGTTGGGCAAAACCATGTGCACTGCAGGAGGGGCAGATATAACATTTGCAGAGAGAGTTAGATTTGGGTGGGTTATTTTGTTTCTGTGCAGGGTAAATACTGGCTGCTTTATTTTTACACTGCAATTTAGATTGCATATTGAACTCACCACACCCAAATCTATCTCTCTATGCACATGACATATCTGCCCCCCCTGCAGTGCACATGGTTTTGCCCAACTGCTAAAAAATTTCCTGCTGTGATCAACTTGGAATTACCCCCGTGGTTTTGCCCAACTGCTAACAAAATTCCTGCTGCGATCAACTTGGAATTACCCTCTTGGTGCGGGATATCAGCTCCCAAACCAATATTAAAAATTATAATTGAGTGATGTAATCTTAAAACAATAGCAAATTAAAACAATAAAACATAAAAAAAAGAAGAATTTAAAATCAATAATAATTCCCTGTATGGTGTCCAACAGCTACTGAGGAAGCGGACTGCGATCCGTAAAACGAGTCACTTGGCTTTTAGTTTTTATTCAATGTATCATAAATAACCAAATGGCTCACATTTTCAGCAAATCACCAGGGAATGTTATCTACACCATAATGGGAGTATGATGAAAAAGAACTACATCTAGTATGCACTGCTTCACAATCGTTAGAAACTGAACAACTCAGAAGATAGAAAAAAGCAGGCAGCAGTTGAAAACACACAAACACACAGATAAAAGGGAGGTTATTGTGTACATTTACCTTGTGGAGCCATTGGGCAGAACAGTCACACAAAGACACTCTGCATTTACCACTCGTCGGTAATGCTTCAACACATTCTGAAACTCTTCATTTAAAGGACCGTCCCCAAAAATCAGAAAGGTATCTACCTGTGTAAAGCAACACATTACTGTACAGTATACTTCCACAATACACAATGTAACAGTAAATAATTATAATCTCAGCTTTCACATCTGCTAGTTTACTACTGTGATGGCTATAGTAATGGGTATTTTTTTTCATTCACCATTATATCAATTTAACTAAAATCAATCTGGGGAGGGGGGGGGGAGGGGGGGGGGGGGGCTGTGGCTGCATTGGGCACTTCCTGCAAACTTAAATAGTTGTCTCCTCCCCTTCTGTCCTCTCCACCAATAGGACTCTAGCTTTTTAGTGCCCCGCTAGAGGTACCCTTTCTTTAAGCTACAAGAGCAGCTATGCTAGTTTTATTTCTGCTTCTTGTTTTCTTTTTTAATAGAGGAGCTAAAAAAGAAAATAGAATTAATTACTACTGGCTTATTATTTTAAAGACTAGAATTCACATATTTACATACACCTTTCATTTAGATTTACATTATTGAAAACTTGAACAATCCTTCTGAAAAGATGATACGGACTATAGTCGGAGCCATTAATTTACTCATACATGCATCCATCAAATTCCTAAACACTAGAGTTGACTTTTCTTACCTTTGTTCGTTTCATAAGCAGCTCTAAGAGGTACTCTGCTATGGGATTCCTTTCCTCGAAGGGCATGATTGAGCTGTTAAGTACTTCCTGAAAACAAATGCCATCATTAGTTTGAGAATTGTGCGATGCTCCATGCCATTTCAATGAAAACTTCCTATACAAAATGCACACATGTACTGCATACAGTAATACTAAACACAACCACTAAAATCTAAATGAAGTCTCATACAGACAAGTATCAAAATGTATCCACGGCCGCTACAAAGTGAAGTTATGATAAAGCTGCTGGTTATTTCACTAGGCATCAGTGCCTCATGTCTCGCTGAGGTCACTAGTTCTTCATCAATCAACAGGCTGAATATTGAATCAGAACCTAGAAGGCTGTATCCACGGATTCTAGGAAAACAGCACATGAATACACTTCTGACTGTGCCATATCAGCACATAACACTGGGGGGCGATTCAGAGACAGACGCTAATATCATTGGTGCTGCACCTTTGAACACAGCGGTGACGCTAAAATGTGTTAAAGCTGCAGGAGGCTTCTGATGGCTAAACTTTGCTACTGTCATCATCCGAGTGCTGCATCTGAATACACAATCACCATCGCAACCATTTTTGGGAACACTGCCCTCAAACGGGATGCGGCTTAGGGGGCACTGCGTGTAATGACACATGACCCGTACTGCACATACGCAGTCCGTGCTCCATAGGAGTTCTACTCACACCAACGGGTTTGCATACAGAATGACAGAAATTCCTTGCACAGTTTTTGTGTTGTAGTGGGGGAGGAGTTTAAGCTTTTAAAGGCAACTCTTTAAAGTGTACAGGCTCCTGATACCACATTCTATATCCCAGCATTCAGAGAACATAATTAAATGAGAAGTATAAAAATAAAATGTTTTCAGAATTTTGATCTAAAGTGGGTACTTGCTTCAAACCAGTATGTTGCTTAGCACTACGCCTCACATGTTAATGTATGACTGCCTTTCTTACCTCAGCTTGTTGCTTAATCTCTGCCACACATTGAAAGAGAGGACCGGAAGAGTGATTAGCCAGGGCAAAGGCATTGTCTGTGCATAACACAAGCTGGGCACTTTCTGCAGTGTCTCTCACCATGAGGCTCAGCAGCAAGCCCACTTCCAGGAGCTGTATTGTTAAAAAAAAAAAAAAGGACAAATAAGGCCCAAAATGAGTAAAAGGGAGTGTTATGATAGACTTACCATGGTTAACACTCTGCGAGGTACATTGTGTTCCACAGGGAAACATTGGGGTGTAGAGTGGATCTTGATCCAGAGGCACCAACAGGCTAAAGCTTTAGGATCCTCTATAACACTGCCTCCAGGCACTAAGAGCTCAGTTTCGTTAACCAGTCCAATGCAGGAGCAGGTAAGAGAGAAGGCAGATGTTAGTCACATAGAACCATATTGTCACGACATGAGAAGGGACCAGCGGCTAATGCCATACAAACCCATAGAAGCTGGGTGCGTCAGGGTGGGCGCCCTGTGGAACCCAATGTACCTCGCAGAAAGAGTATTAACCATGGTAGGTCTACCATAACACTCATTTTCTGCAGCAGGGTACATTGTGTTCCACAGGGAAAAATTGGGTATGTCCTAAAGGAGTTTCTCAAGGGAGGGGACGTGCCTTAGTGGATATGAGAATCCGGCATCCAAAGGAAGCATCCTGGAAGGTGAAAGTATCAAAGGCATAGAACCTAAGAAAAGTGTTCACTGAGGACCACGTAGCCGCCTTGCACAATTGTTCTGCTGACGCGCCACGACGGGCAGCCCAAGAAGGTCCAAGAGACTGAGTAGAATGTTTATTAATAGCAGCAGGAGCTGGGAGACCAGCCTGCGCATAAGCTTGTGCAATCACCATTCTAATCCATCTGGCCAAGGTTTGCTTATTCGCAGGCCAGCCACGTTTGTGGAAACAAAACAGGACAAAAAATAGGATTTTAATATACCTACCAGTAAATCCTTTTCTCGTAGTCCGCAAAGGATGTTGGGGAACATCATAGACCTTGGGGTATATTTACTAACATTCGTAATTCTCCCGATTTGGTGGGAGAATAATCACGAATGACATCGAAAGTGTAAAACTGCAACTTTTTGAATTTATTACGACTAATTTACTAAGCTGCCGTATTCTGCATTTTCGGGTTTTCCGATGTCGATGTCATTCGTTTTTTTAGGCAGTGTTTTACGTGAGTGACTTGTAAAACACTGCCGACTTTAATACAATGAATCTCGGCCGGATCTGAGATCTGTGCTGGGCTTCATTGTGCACTTTGTTTAAAAAAAAAAAAAAGTTTAAATGTTATAAAAAAATTGCGTGGGGTCCCCCCTACTAAGGCAAACCAGCCTCGGGCTCTTTGAGCCGATCCTGGTTGCAGAAATATGGGGAAAAAATGGACAGGGGTTCCCCCATATTTAAGCAACCAGCATCGGGCTCTGCGCCTGGTCCTGGTTCCAAAAATACGGGGGACAAAAAGCGTAGGGGTCCCCCGTATTTTTAAAACCAGCACCGGGCTCCACTAGCTGGACAGATAATGCCACAGCCGGGGGTCACTTTTATACCGTGCCCTGCGGCCGTGGCATCAAATATCCAACTAGTCACCCCTGGCCGGGGTACCCTGGGGGAGTGGGGACCCCTTCAATCAAGGGGTCCCCCCCCCCAGCCACCCAAGGGCCAGGGGTGAAGCCCGAGGCTGTCCCCCCCATCCAATGGGCTGCGGATGGGGGGCTGATAGCCTTTTTGTAAAAGTGTAAGATATTGTTTTTAGTAGCAGTACTACAAGGCCCAGCAAGCCTCCCCCACATGCTGGTACTTGGAGAACCACAAGTACCAGCATGCGGCGGAAAAACGGGCCCGCTGGTACCTGTAGTACTACTACTAAAAAAATACCCAAAAAAAGACAATACACACACACCTTGAAAGTAAAGTTTTATTACATCCATCCACACAAACATACATACATACTTACCTTATGTTCACACGCAGGTCGGTCCTCTTCTCCAGTAGAATCCATGGGGTACCTGTTGAATAAATTATACTCACCAGATCCAGGGTACCAGGCTCCTCGGATAATCCTTTTGTAATCCACGTACTTGATTAAAAAAATAAAACGGAGACCCGAGCCACGCACTGAAAGGGGACCCATGTTTTCACATGGGTCCCCTTTCCCCGAATGCCAGAAACCCACTCTGACTGATGTCTAAGTGGGTTTCTTCAGCCAATCAGGGAGCGCCACGTTGTAGTACCCTCCTGATCGGCTGTGTGCTCCTGTACTGTCTGACAGGCGGCACACGGCAGTGTTACAATGTAGCGCCTATGCGCTCCATTGTAACCAATGGTGGGAACTTTCTGCTCAGCGGTTGACCGAAAGTGACCTCACCGAGTAGAGTGAGCCTTGACCGAAGTCGGCTTCGGCAGTCCCGCCGAAGAATAAGCATGCTGGACTGTACAACAGATCCAGCGACTAATAGTCTGCTTAGAAGCAGGACACCCAATTTTATTGGTATCATAAAGCACGAACAATGCTTCTGACTTTCGAAGAGGAGCAGTCCTCTTGACATATATCTTTAAAGCCCTTACAACGTCCAAGGACTTCCCCGTAACAGAAGCGTCAGTGGCTACGGGCACCACAATAGGTTGGTTGATATGAAAAGATGATACAACTTTTGGAAGGAACTGCTGACGTGTTCTTAATTCAGCCCGATCCTCATGAAAAATCAGGTAAGGGCTCTTGTGAGACAAGGCCCCCAATTCAGACACCCGCCTTGCGGATGCCAAAGCCAACAAGGTGACTACCTTCCATGTAAGAAATTTTAATTCTGCCTTCCATAAAGGTTCAAACCACTCTGATTGCAGGAACTGCAACACCACATTAAGGTCCCATGGCTCCGTAGGAGGCACAAAGGGAGGTTGGATGTGCAGAATCCCTTTTATAAAAGTCTGAACCTCCGGAAGGGTAGCCAATTGTTTCTGAAAAAATATGGACAAGGCCAAAATTTGGACCTTGATAGAACCTAACTTTAGGCCTACATCCACACCTGACTGTAGGAAAAGGAGTAATCTACCCAACCGGAATTCTTCCGTAGGGAACTTCTTGGACTCACACCAAGAGACATACTTTCGCCAAATTCTATGGTAATGTTTTGACGTCACCACTTTTCTAGCCTGAATCAGGGTAGGAATGACCTCGTTCGGAATACCTTTCCGGGACAAAAGCTTTCGCTCGACCTCCATACCATCAAACCTAGAAGCAGTAAGAGCCTTCGAGGCCCTGGGTCTTGACTTTGAAGAAGAAGGAACCTTCTTCTTAGAACGAGACTCAGAAGTCTTTGCAGGCCTATAAGGGCCATGAGGTCTGTCAGAACCGCAGCTACTGGATCTGGACGGTTTTGTTCCAGAGATCCCAATGCTAAAACTAGCCGGAGGATCCCTCCCACAAGGAGTGGGAGTATACACTTAGAGTAAAGTATCCCAACCATCAGCTTTAGGCAAAGGAGCCTTACGACTCTTTGAAGATTTAGGTAAAGGACGTTTACACTTCTGCGAAGCACTAAAATTGGACACCACCTTTGGAGATGTAGTCCCAGGCTGCACTGCGTCAGCCACCGTATGAGAAAAAGCAATCTTCTTTGGAAGCTCGTCTTGCAATGGAAGTGGATCCAGGTCTGATTCTTGTACCTGTGTCCCTGTAGTAAATGAGGCAACCTTATTACAAGGCACAATCGCAAGATGTGTTGATAGCAAGTCAGTGGTTGTTCCTTCAGGAAAGTCTACTGTAGGATTAGATTGTGGAATAATCTTTTTCGGCTGCAGAATTCTATTTCTATCGATTGCCATTTGAATTCTCTGTAATTGTCTATGACAATTCCGCCAGGAGGGAGCTTTTAACTGTAAACAGGAAGGCAAAATCGCAATTGATGTTGTGATCCCTCCCGACTGGACACCCACAGGGGAGTCCCAGCGTCATTGTGGGGTAAATGGCGGAACAGAAGCAGTCTTCTGATCCGGAGGCCCTGCCGTCGCAGGCTTATCACCACGTTCCTGACCCCTTCCTCTACCAAAGAAAGGGGTGGAACCTCTAGCTCTCCCCGCTTTACCACCTCTGAAAGGTTGCGGAGATGGACCAAAATAAGGTTTCTTCGTAGGAGGAGCAGCAGAAGGAAGAAAAGCAGACTTGCCTGCTGTTGTTTTAGATATCCACGCATCTACTGCTTCTCCAAACAAAGCCTCCCCTTCATAGGGTAGGGATTCTACGTTTTTCTTGGATTCAGTCTCTGCAGACCACTGGTTAAGCCAGAGGCCCTTGCGCGCAGATACTGCCAAGGCAGATGACCTTGCCGCTAATAAGCCAATGTCTGCCGAATCCTTAATATGAGTCAATGTGGATATAATTGTATCCTTGTCAATGGTATCAATATTTGCAAGCAAATTTTCCACATACTTTTCAATGGCATTAGAAACCCATGCACCTGCAATGGTAGGTCTAAGTATAGCCCCACTGTATGAGTATATAGACTTTAGGGTATTCTCAATTTTCCGGTCCGCCGGTTCCTTCAGTGAAGCCGTGCCGGGGGCGGCTAACGTAACCCTTTTGGACAATCGTGACAGGGAGGCGTCTACTACAGGAGAAGTTTCCCACTTTTTTCTATCACCCTCAGGAAAGGGATAGGCCAGTAATAGTCTCTTAGGTAATTGGAATTTTTCGTCTTGAGTCTTCCAGGCCTCACTAAACAGAGCATTTAAATCTTCTGACACAGGAAAAGTAACTACAGGCTTCTTATCCAAATGAAAATAAGCTTTCTTCCCTTGTACAGGAGTTCCATCAGGAATATCTAACACTTCCTTAACATTTGTAATCAAATTCTGAATACAGTTAGAGAGGGTAGCATCCGCCCCCTTAGAATCCCCGTCAGTGTCCCCTGTGCCGTCATCAGTATCTGTGTCGACATTAAGTAACCGCACCAAGGAGCGTTTGGCGGGACCTGAAGAGGGACCCCCTGCTGATGCAGAGGGACCTGTACATAGGGTATCTTCTATAGATCTCTTCCAAGTCTGAAATTCCTTATCAGATTGTATAAATCTGTCATGTAACTGAGCAATCATATGTTTAATGGTCCCCACTCCTTCTGGTTCTTCCACAGAAGGATCAAAGAACAACAGACAGTCCTGTTTATCAGGGAGAAAATCTCCCTCAGTAGAAATAACCCCTGCATCATCTAATGTCTCCATTGTAAAAATACAAGAATACTGTGTACATACACTCACATACACACTCAGTCACACAGGGTTTTACAGGTCCTGTACTGAGATCCGGAAGGACACAGAAGTATGAGCCAGCCCCCACAGCGCTATGAAAAGGGTTTAAAATAACTCTGCAAGGGGCGTGGCCACGGCGGCAAGAGACTAGGCAGCAGGATCGAGGAGCTCCCTGGATATTAATCCTGAATATATCCTGGGGCTCTTTCTGTGGCTTCCCCTCGGCTCCTCTCCCGGCTAGCGGCATTGGGGAGGCGGCGGGCATCGCTGGAGGACCCTTGTGAGTGCTCCCGGCTCGCGCCAGCGGCCGCCCGGATCTCGGGCCTAGGCCGCCAGCAAGTCCCCGGCCTCAATTTCCGGAGCTCCGCCGGGCGCGCGCGCCCACACGCGAACGCGCACCCGCGGCGACCACGGCTTCCTGCGGCATCTGAGGTGAGTGGCACCCCACTCCTGCACCCCCAGGGTACCATACTGGCCCAATCCTGCTCCCCTGGTGCCAGATATTGAGAGGGCTGGATAAAAGAAGGGAGAGTATGTGTGCTTGGCAGCCATCTTGATTGCAGTTTCCAGTGTCCCTCCTCACTGCATGGAGCTGTGTGTGTTAAGATAATATTGGGCTGGATGAGTTGAGCTGGTCCCCGCTGCCCTGCCTTCTGCTGCTGGACTATCCTACAATATATATATATATATATATATCCCACATCAGACAAGCAGCGGCACTCGGAGACATTGTTATGGTGAAAAAATAAGAATTTACTTACCGATAATTCTATTTCTCGGAGTCCGTAGTGGATGCTGGGGTTCCTGAAAGGACCATGGGGAATAGCGGCTCCGCAGGAGACAGGGCACAAAAAGTAAAGCTTTTCCAGATCAGGTGGTGTGCACTGGCTCCTCCCCCTATGACCCTCCTCCAGACTCCAGTTAGGTACTGTGCCCGGACGAGCGTACACAATAAGGGAGGATTTTGAATCCCGGGTAAGACTCATACCAGCCACACCAATCACACCGTACAACTTGTGATCTAAACCCAGTTAACAGTATGATAACAGAGGAGCCTCTGAAAGATGGCTCCCTAAACAATAACCCGAATTAGTTAACAATAACTATGTACAAGTATTGCAGATAATCCGCACTTGGGATGGGCGCCCAGCATCCACTACGGACTCCGAGAAATAGAATTATCGGTAAGTAAATTCTTATTTTCTCTATCGTCCTAGTGGATGCTGGGGTTCCTGAAAGGACCATGGGGATTATACCAAAGCTCCCAAACGGGCGGGAGAGTGCGGATGACTCTGCAGCACCGAATGAGAGAACTCCAGGTCCTCTTTTGCCAGGGTATCAAATTTGTAGAATTTTACAAACGTGTTCTCCCCTGACCACGTAGCTGCTCGGCAGAGTTGTAATGCCGAGACCCCTCGGGCAGCCGCCCAAGATGAGCCCACCTTCCTTGTGGAATGGGCCTTAACAGATTTAGGCTGTGGCAGGCCTGCCACAGAATGTGCAAGTTGAATTGTGTTACAAATCCAACGAGCAATCGACTGCTTAGAAGCAGGCGCACCCAACTTGTTGGGTGCATACAGTATAAACAGCGAGTCAGATTTTCTGACTCCAGCCGTCCTTGAAATGTATATTTTTAAAGCTCTGACAACGTCCAACAACTTGGAGTCCTCCAAGTCGCTTGTAGCCGCAGGCACTACAATAGGCTGGTTCAGGTGAAACGCTGATACCACCTTAGGGAGAAAATGCGGACGCGTCCGCAGCTCTGCCCTATCCGAATGGAAAATTAAATAAGGGCTTTTATAAGATAAAGCCGCCAGTTCAGATACTCTCCTGGCGGAAGCCAGGGCCAGTAACATAGTCACTTTCCATGTGAGATATTTCAAATCCACATTTTTTAGTGGTTCAAACCAATGGGATTTGAGGAAATCTAAAACTACATTTAGATCCCACGGTGCCACCGGAGGCACCACAGGAGGCTGTATATGCAGTACTCCTTTGACAAAAGTCTGGACCTCAGGGACTGAGGCCAATTCTTTTTGGAAGAATATTGACAGGGCCGAAATTTGAACCTTAATAGATCCCAATTTGAGACCCATAGACAATCCTGATTGCAGGAAATGTAGGAAACGACCCAGTTGAAATTCCTCCGTCGGAGCACTCCGATCCTCGCACCACGCAACATATTTCCGCCAAATGCGGTGATAATGCTTCGCGGTGACTTCCTTTCTTGCCTTAATCAAGGTAGGAATGACTTCTTCTGGAATGCCTTTTCCTTTTAGGATCTGGCGTTCAACCGCCATGCCGTCAAACGCAGCCGCGGTAAGTCTTGAAAGAGGCAGGGACCCTGTTGAAGCAGGTCCCTTCTCAGAGGTAGAGGCCACGGATCGTCCGTGACCATCTCTTGAAGTTCCGGGTACCAAGACCTTCTTGGCCAATCCGGAGCCACTAGTATCGTTCTTACTCCGCTTTGCCGTATGATTCTCAATACCTTTGGTATGAGAGGCAGAGGAGGAAACACATACACCGACTGGTACACCCAAGGTGTTACCAGCGCGTCCACAGCTATTGCCTGCGGATCTCTTGACCTGGCGCAATACCTGTCCAGTTTTTTGTTGAGGCGAGACGCCATCATGTCCACCATTGGTCTTTCCCAACGGTTTATTAGCATGTGGAAAACTTCTGGATGAAGTCCCCACTCTCCCGGGTGAAGATCGTGTCTGCTGAGGAAGTCTGCTTCCCAGTTGTCCACGCCCGGGATGAACACTGCTGACAGTGCTATCACGTGATTCTCCGCACAGCGAAGGATCCTGGCAGCTTCTGCCATTGCACTCCTGCTTCTTGTGCCGCCCTGTCTGTTTACATGGGCGACTGCCGTGATGTTGTCCGACTGGATCAACACCGGTCTTCCTTGAAGCAGAGGTTCCGCCTGGCTTAGAGCATTGTAGATTGCTCTTAGTTCCAGAATGTTTATGTGAAGAGACTTTTCCAGGCTCGACCACACTCCCTGGAAGTTTCTTCCTTGTGTGACTGCTCCCCAGCCTCTCAGGCTGGCGTCCGTGGTCACCAGGATCCAATCCTGTATGCCGAATCTGCGGCCCTCCAATAGATGAGCCCTCTGCAACCACCACAGAAGAGATACCCTTGTCCTTGGAGACAGGGTTATCCGCAGGTGCATCTGAAGATGCGACCCTGACCATTTGTCCAACAGATCCC
Source organism: Pseudophryne corroboree (assembly GCF_028390025.1). NCBI lineage: Eukaryota > Metazoa > Chordata > Amphibia > Anura > Myobatrachidae > Pseudophryne > Pseudophryne corroboree. Next base: position 427,326,579 of record NC_086444.1, on the reverse strand, counting down.
TTTGGAAAATTCTTGCATGGAATCTGCCGAATGGAATTGCTTCGTAAGAAGCCACCATTTTTCCCAGGACTCTTGTGCATTGATGCACAGACACCTTTCCTGGTTTTAGGAGGTTCCTGACCAGGTCGGATAACTCCTTGGCTTTTTCCTCGGGAAGAAAAACCTTTTTCTGAACCGTGTCCAGAATCATCCCTAGGAACAGCAGACGAGTTGTCGGCATTAATTGGGATTTTGGAATATTCAGAATCCATCCGTGCTGCTTTAGCACCTCTTGAGATAGTGCTAATCCCATCTCTAGCTGTTCTCTGGACCTTGCCCTTATTAGGAGATCGTCCAAGTATGGGATAAATAATACGCCTTTTCTTCGAAGAAGAATCATCATCTCGGCCATTACCTTTGTAAAGACCCGAGGTGCCGTGGACAAACCAAACGGCAGCGTCTGAAACTGATAGTGACAGTTTTGTACAACGAACCTGAGGTACCCCTGGTGTGAGGGGTAAATTGGAACGTGGAGATACGCATCCTTGATGTCCAAGGATACCATAAAGTCCCCTTCTTCCAGGTTCGCTATCACTGCTCTGAGTGACTCCATCTTGAACTTGAACTTCTTTATGTACAGGTTCAAGGACTTCAGATTTAGAATAGGCCTTACCGAGCCATCCGGCTTCGGTACCACAAATAGAGTGGAATAATACCCCTTCCCTTGTTGTAGAAGAGGTACCTTGACTATCACCTGCTGAGAGTACAGCTTGTGAATGGCTTCCAAAACCGTCTCCCTTTCGGAGGGGGACGTTGGTAAAGCAGACTTCAGGAAACGGCGAGGTGGATCTGTCTCTAATTCCAACCTGTACCCCTGAGATATTATCTGCAGGATCCAGGGATCTACCTGCGAGTGAGCCCACTGCGCGCTGTAATTTTTGAGACGACCGCCCACCGTCCCCGAGTCCGCTTGAGAAGCCCCAGCGTCATGCTGAGGCTTTTGTAGAAGCCGGGGAGGGCTTCTGTTCCTGGGAAGGAGCTGCCTGTTGCTGTCTCTTCCCTCGACCTCTGCCTCGTGGCAGATATGAATAGCCCTTTGCTCTCTTATTTTTAAAGGAACGAAAGGGCTGCGGTTGAAAAGTCGGTGCCTTTTTCTGTTGGGGAGTGACTTGAGGTAGAAAGGTGGATTTCCTGGCTGTAGCCGTGGCCACCAAATCTGATAGACCGACTCCAAATAACTCCTCCCCTTTATACGGCAAAACTTCCATATGCCGTTTTGAATCCGCATCGCCTGTCCACTGTCGCGTCCATAAAGCTCTTCTGGCCGAAATGGACATAGCACTTACCCGTGATGCCAGTGTGCAGATATCCCTCTGTGCATCACGCATATAAAGAAATGCATCCTTTATTTGTTCTAACGACAGTAAAATATTGTCCCTGTCCAGGGTATCAATATTTTCAATCAGGGACTCTGACCAAACTACCCCAGCACTGCACATCCAGGCAGTCGCTATAGCTGGTCGTAGTATAACACCTGCATGTGTGTATATACTTTTTTGGATATTTTCCATCCTCCTATCTGATGGATCTTTAAGTGCGGCCGTCTCAGGAGAGGGTAACGCCACTTGTTTAGATAAGCGTGTTAGCGCCTTGTCCACCCTAGGAGGTGTTTCCCAGCGCTCCCTAACCTCTGGCGGGAAAGGGTATAATGCCAATAATTTCTTTGAAATTATCAGCTTTTTATCAGGGGCAACCCACGCTTCATCACACACGTCATTTAATTCTTCTGATTCAGGAAAAACTATAGGTAGTTTTTTCACACCCCACATAATACCCTGTTTAGTGGTACCTGTAGTATCAGCTAAATGTAACGCCTCCTTCATTGCCAAAATCATATAACGTGTGGCCCTACTGGAAAATACGGTTGATTCGTCACCGTCACCACTGGAATCAGTGCCTGTGTCTGGGTCTGTGTCGACCGACTGAGGCAAAGGGCGTTTCACAGCCCCTGACGGTGTTTGAGGCGCCTGGACAGGCACTAATTGATTGTCCGGCCGCCTCATGTCGTCAAACGACTGCTTAAGCGAGTTGACGCTATTCCGTAATTCCACAAATAAAGGCATCCATTCTGGTGTCGACCCCCTAGGAGGTGACATCCCCATATTTGGCAATTGCTCCGCCTCCACACCAATATCGTCCTCATACATGTCGACACACACGTACCGACACACAGCAGACACACAGGGAATGCTCTACACGAAGACAGGACCCACTAGCCCTTTGGGGAGACAGAGGGAGAGTCTGCCAGCACACACCAAAAAAGCGCTATATATGACAGGGATAGCCTTATAATAAGTGCTCCCTTATAGCTGCTTTATATATATCAAAATATTGCCATTAAATTTGCCCCCCCTCTCTGTTTTACCCTGTTTCTGTAGTGCAGTGCAGGGGAGAGACCTGGGAGCCGTCCTGACCAGCGGAGCTGTGAGAGGAAATGGCGCCGTGTGCTGAGGAGATAGGCCCCGCCCCTTTTCCGGCGGGCTCGTCTCCCGCTATTTTGTGAATCCAGGCAGGGGTTAAATATCTCCATATAGCCTCTGGGGGCTATATGTGAGGTATTTTTAGCCTTTTAATAGGTTTTCATTTGCCTCCCAGGGCGCCCCCCCCCAGCGCCCTGCACCCTCAGTGACTGCGTGTGAAGTGTGCTGAGAGGAAAATGGCGCACAGCTGCAGTGCTGTGCGCTACCTTTAGAAGACTGCAGGAGTCTTCAGCCGCCGATTCTGGACCTCTTCTTACTTCAGCATCTGCAAGGGGGCCGGCGGCGCGGCTCCGGTGACCATCCAGGCTGTACCTGTGATCGTCCCTCTGGAGCTGATGTCCAGTAGCCAAGAAGCCAATCCATCCTGCACGCAGGTGAGTTCACTTCTTCTCCCCTCTGTCCCTCGTTGCAGTGATCCTGTTGCCAGCAGGAATCACTGTAAAATAAAAAACCTAAGCTAAACTTTCTCTAAGCAGCTCTTTATGAGAGCCACCTAGAATTGCACCCTTCTCGGCCGGGCACAAAAATCTAACTGGAGTCTGGAGGAGGGTCATAGGGGGAGGAGCCAGTGCACACCACCTGATCTGGAAAAGCTTTACTTTTTGTGCCCTGTCTCCTGCGGAGCCGCTATTCCCCATGGTCCTTTCAGGAACCCCAGCATCCACTAGGACGATAGAGAAATAAAGTGCGAATTTATTCCATATCACAGCAAGGCCTTGCTGTGATATGGAATAAATTTGCACTTTATTTTTCACCATAACAAAGTCTCCGAGTGCCGCTGCTTGTCTGATGTGGGATATATATGCAATATTTCCAGAGGGCACCGGAGCTATACAACGTTGAAGGGTGAGTGTCGGTCCAGAGGACAATATATATATATATATATATATATATATTTATATATACCACTGGATCCCTCTGGTCCCCCCTTCCCCCTTCTGTATTATTGCTGGATGTCCTGGACCCTGGTGTGCTGCTGATATTACATTCACCATCCACTGCTGTACTCCCTGACACTGAATATTAGGACTTTGAGCACTGCTGGGCCTTGATACGATGGTGAGGGGCAGCCAGAGCGCGGCCGCGGCTAAAATGGAAAGGTTTGCTCGACAGCCTGCTACCCAGCCGACGCAGTCACCTCCTAAGCCCTTCCCTTCTACCAGAATGGATCCCCCGGCCGGGGCCGACTCAGGAGCGAACGTACAGACATCTGCTCCTTCCATTCAACAGGTCCTGGAGGCCATAGCGGCCAGCGAACAACGCCTGTCGGACAAAATGGAGAAGGTGCAGTGCGATTTATCATTGCTGCGCCAGGACGTCCAGCGGGTCCGGGAGAGGGTGGGCGAAACCGAGACGCGGGTCTCTAATCTGGAGGACCTCAGCGGCCCTCTGCAGCGTTCTGTGTCTGCGGTGACACAACAAGTCTCGACATTGCAAACTAAACTCCTGGATATGGAGGGCCGACTTCGTAGAAACAATGTGAGGTTCGTGGGCCTACCTGAAAAGGAGGAGGGGGCACATCCCGAAGATTTCCTAGAGTCCTGGCTGAAAGAAGCATATGGCGATGAATCCTTTACCTCCCAGTTTGCGGTGGAGCGGGCTCACCGAGTACCTTTCCGGCCTTTGCCCCCAGGCGCCCCTCCACGAACATTTATTGCAAAATTCTTGCACTATAAAGACCGGGGCTCTGTCTTGCGCCTGGGGCGCACGAAGGGCCCCCTGCTTCGGAACAGAGTCCGGGTGTCGGCATTTCCGGACTTTGCAGCGGACGTTCAAAAAAGACCGGGCCCAGTTTCTTCCCATTAAGCGACGTCTTCATGACCTGAATCTTCCCTACTCGATGCTGTTCCCCTCCAGGTTGCGTGTGGTGGCGGATGGGGAAACCAAGTTCTTCAGTTCTCCGAGGGAGGCGGCTGCCTGGTTGGACAGATATGCTCCAGGTGTCCGCCAACTGGCTCCAGACTGACACCAGGACTTCCTCCTACATGGGCCTACAATCTGCAAGTATAAGTCCGGGGAGCTTCCTCTTGTTTAGTGGTTCTGGACTTTGCTGAGAAGAGTTATATACGTATAAGGGTTTTGTGTTGGGGTTGTTTTGGATCTGTACGCCTAGAATAGCGTTGCCGTAGGCTTTCGGCTCTCCAGGGGTAGAGTTCTGTTAGGGATATGTGTATGCCACAGTTCGGGGAGGTATACGGAGTGGGGGGTGGTTGTGGGGTTGCTGTAGGTTTCTCAGCAGTTTTTTTGTTCCTTTTTTTAGTTTTTTGGTTTCTATATATTTGTTTTTCAGACAGTGAGGTGATGTTGTGCTATTTTATGGGGTTTGGCTTGGGAACCGGGGCCTGCGGACGATATGGATATGAGAGTGGAGCATCGTACGGGAGGGTAGATGCCCGGATAGCATTGATGATGGTACTTCCTCTTAGCCTTCTGGTATCTAGGAGTGATGTGTCCCAGTTGGTACATTGGCCGACATGTCTCCCTTAAAAATCTTGGCGTGGAATATCCGGGGCATTAATAATAAAATAAATCGATCCCTAGTATTTAAAATGATTAAGAAATATGGCCCGGACATTATTTGCCTGAGCGAAACTCATTTAGAGGGTAATAGACTGTTGTCGCTCCACAGGCCTTGGGTGGGTTGGGCGTATCATTCCTCGCACTCCTCCTCTTCCCGAGGGGTGTCGGTCATGATAAAGAGGACTGTACAGTTTGAGCTGATCACGGTAAATACGGATCCGTATGGTAGATACGTGTTTCTAGAATGTAAATTGTATTCCCGTAATTTCTTCCTATTGTCTGTATATGTTCCTCCCCCATTCTCATATGATGTGCTGCAGAAGGCCGCCTCATTTATTGCTTCTTCCCCTCACACTCCTGTCATCTGTCTGGGGGACTTCAACAATATGTTGAATGTCTCTCTGGACAGATGGAGGACACCTCGGGATTAAGGGGCGGGGGGGCGACCCGAATTTATCCAAATCTAAGTTTGCGGATTTTCTAGATAGTATGCAGTGGGTGGATGCTTGGAGGACTCGGTATCCTACGCTTCGGCAATACTCCTGCTTCTCCAGTACGCACGGCTCCTTCTCCAGAATCGACCTGGCCCTGGTCTCACCTGAGCTCTTACCTAGTATAAAAGATGTCCACTACGAGGCACGGGGGGTGTCTGATCATTCGCCCCTGATGCTGTCTCTGGATGGGGAGTGCCAAAGGGGACAGTCATATTGGAGGTTGCATCCGTCTTGGTTGACCCAGCTGGGCGACTGCTCGGATTTAGCGCCCATGTGGGAAGGGTTTTTTGCGGATAATGTGGGCACGGCCCCGGCCCCGGTAGTTTGGGATACATTTAAAGCTTACTTACGCGGTACATTGATTGGCAAAATTGCTGCCTGCAAAGTGGCACATAGGGCGACGGAGAGACAGCTCGAGTCTGAGTGCAGGGATCTGGAGACCCGCTATCTGACCGAGGGGACATCTGCGCTGAAGGCTCGCTGGCTGTTGGCTCAGGAGGCCTGGCTGGCTCACCTTTCGGACAAAATGCACGCTCCCTCGTGTTTAGGGCTACTAATATATATATGCAGGCGGACAGACCAGGTAGTTTACTGGCCCATTTGGTGCATTATGACCGACCTGGGACTACGATAGCGCAGATGTCTGGCCCAGACGATTCCACGGTAGATAACACCCCTGACATTGCACAGATGTTCCTCTTATACTTTAGGGAGGTTTATGATACTCGGCTGACATGCTCCATGGAGGACTTAGACCTGTACCTGACGAAAATTCCCCTTTCTAAACTTTCCCCCGAGGCTAGGGATGCTTTGGATGCGCCTTTGACTCTGGAGGAGGCGACGGCGGCGGTGGAGATGTCTCCCAGTGGCAAGTCCCCGGGTAGTGATGGTATTCCCACGGAGCTGTATAAACAGTACATACAATTCTTTGGCCCTAAGTTGCATGAAATGTATGCTGATATATTTACCACTAATCACCTTCCTCCCTCAATGTCCGAGGCCGTCATTATAGTGCTCCCAAAACCCGGAAAGGACCCCAAACTTTTGGAGTCCTACAGGCCGATCTCTCTCATCCCCACTGATGCCAAGATCCTGGCAAAAATTCTGGCGCTCCGGCTCAACTTAGTGATTGAATCTATAATACATCAGGATCAATCCGGCTTCATGCCCGGGAAATCCACGTCCATTAATTTGCGCAGGCTGTACACTATTTTGCAGGCCCCTCATGACTTCCCCTCAGACGCGGTTGTGGTCTCATTGGATGCAGCCAAGGCATTCGACAGCGTCGAGTGGCCTTACCTGTGGGGAGTCATGAGAAGCATGGGCTTTGGCCCTAATTTTATACAATGGATCAAATTGCTATATCAAAATCCACGCGCCAGGGTCTTGGTCAACGGCTACATTTCCTCCTCATTTCCTTTGACACGGGGCACCAGACAGGGTTGACCCCTTTCTCCTGCCTTGTTTGCCATAGCCATCGAGCCCTTGGCTTGCTTGGTTAGGTCGCACCCGGACATTGGGGGAGTTGATACGGGTACATGCACTGACAAAATAGCCCTTTATGCGGATGACTTGTTGTTATTCCTCCATGATTATGTGGTGGATATGCCTACTGTGTTGCAGGTCATAGAGACATTCGGCGGTTTTTCTGGTCTCCGCATAAACTGGTCCAAATCATTTATAATGCCCATTATGGGCTCTCCCCCCCAGGTCCCGAGGCTCTCTCTGCCGCTATGCTGGACAGGTCAGTTTAAGTACCTTGGGATCCAAGTTACTAATGACCCCTCAAACTTTATACCCTTGAATCTTGACCCACTTGTACAGCTGATTGTACACAAGTCGAGAGCTTGGTGTAAACTCCCGCTGACAATGACGGGTAGGGTTAGCCTCATTAAAATGGTAGTGTTGCCCAAACTATTGTATGTTCTCTTGCAATCCCCTGTGTACATCTTTCCAGCCTTCTTTAGGAAATTAAATAGTATCATAGCGTCCCTGATCTGGGCCAATAAAAGGCCTAGAATAAAATTAACTACCCTTACCAGACAAAAAGCTGATGGAGGCTTGGCCTTGCCTCACTTCCAACTGTATTACTACGCGGCTCAGTTGTCACATATCGGTATTTGGCTCAGAGGAAGGGACGAGGCTGGCTCATACTGGGCGTTGCTTAAGTGTTACTACCCGGATCTCTCCCCGGCGCAGGTCCTGGTGGGAGGGGGGGGGGGGGGGGAGAATCCTTCTAGATTCTCGCCTCCTATTGTCTTTCAGGCCATGAAGATCTGGCTAGCTTTGAAGAGTCTGCTCGGGTATGATGGTGTGGACCCAGATACTCCCCTTTAGCACTCCGCGTCGCTCCATGAACTGGGGTCTCTGGAGGGTGGGGAGGTGTGGGCTCCGTATTCGATAACTTCAATGTCCCAGCTGTATAGTGATGGTTCATTGATATCGTTTCAGCAATTAAAGGAGGAGTTTGGACTCCCGAACTCTTACTTTTACAGATTTTTACAGCTCAGGCACGCCTTGCAAGCACAGTTTGGAGACTCTCCCCCGGCGCTCCTCCCCTTCCCCATAAAAACCTTTCTACATTCACTGGGTCGAGTTAAGGTGACCTCCTTCACCTACTCGTACCTTCTTAAAACAATTCATGCAGACCCGCTCTCGAATCTTCGGGAGCGCTGGGAGTGTGACTTGGGACCCATAGATGTGGAAGATTGGGAGGTTGCGCTGGGTAACTCGAGCCAGGTCACCAAATCATTGCGGTTCCAACAGATACAGCTCTTTATTTTGCACAGATCATATATGACGCCAAGAAGGCTGGCCAGATTTGGGGTCGGTAGTGTTGATGTTTGTCCCAAGTGCGGGGCTGCTGGAGGAACCTTCTGGCACCTTGCATGGGAATGTCCGTTACTGTAGGCGTTCTGGGCTGGGGTCGGGTCGATTCTGGAACACACGGGGATATCGAGAGGTTTGCGGACTCCGAGATTTTGTATTTTGGGGGTGGGCAGTCCTGACTCTGGGTCTCGGTGGGAGGGCATGTATGCCCGCAGTATGTGCGCCCTTGCTAAGGTGTGTATTGCGCTGGCATGGCTGGCTCCGCATTCTCCCACGATATCTGCATATAAAGTTTTGGTAAATGATACTCTATTGAAAGACCGCTATGTATATATGAAAAATAATGCACTCACCAAATACGAAAAAATATGGTCTCCTTGGATCAATTCGGCATACTCATCCCTTGCCCTTCGGATTTAGGGGGCACTGGCCGTAACTGCGATGCGTTCTCTGGGCCCAGAGGTGGCGAGCCGGACCTCTCTCCCTCCTTTACTTTATTTTATTTTATTTATTTTGCTATTGTACCTCACCTCACACACTCGGGTAGTTTTAGGTTTGCTGGGTTTGTGTTTGTTTTATGGGGGTTTTGTTTTGGGTTAGGGGGTTGTGGGCTATATTTGGCCTGCTAGTTGGGGTATTTACAATAATGGTTCAGGGAGAAAATTTAAAATGTTAAGTATGTGGATCACGATTTGTATACGGACTTCAGTAAATATGTATTTTGTGGGAAAAATGCAACTGGAACAGTATCTATTGGGAACGCCCATTGTATAAGCACACTGTTGGGGAGGTACATGGTTCAGTATATTGTATAATGCCAACTGTGTTTCCCAGCCTACACTGAAATGTCTGTACCATTAATTATTTTGTTGAATAAAAACACTCTATTAAAAAAAAAATAATAACTCTGCAGCGCTTATTTATATATACATATATATATATATATATTTACACATATATACACTGCTCAAAAAAATAAAGGGAACACTAAAATAACACATTCTAGATCTGAATGAATGGAATATTCTTATTAAATACTTTGTTCTTTGCATAGTTGAATGTGCTGACAACAAAATCACACAAAAACTTATCAATGGAAATCAAATTTATTAACCCATGGAGGTCTGGATTTGGAGTCACCCTCAAAATTAAAGTGGAAAAACACACTACAGGCTGATCCAACTTTGATGTAATATCCTTAAAACAAGTCAAAATGAGGCTCAGTGGTGTGTGTGGCCTCCACGTGCCTGTATGACCTCCCTACAACCCACACAAGTGGCTCAGGTAGTGCAGCTCATCCAGGATGGCACATCAATGCGAACTGTGGCAAGAAGGTTTGCTGTGTCTGTCAGCGTAGTGTCCAGAGCATGGAGGGGCTACCAGGAGACAGGCCAGTACATCAGGAGATGTGGAGGAGGCCGTAGGAGGGCAACAACCCAGCAGCAGGACCGCTACCTCCGCCTTTGTGCAAGGAGGAACAGGAGGAGCACTGCCAGAGCCCTGCAAAATGACCTCCAGCAAGCCACAAATGTGCATGTGTCTACTCAAATGATCAGAAACAGACTCCATGAGGGTGGTATGAGGGCCCGATGCCCACAGGTGGGGGTTGTGCTTACAGCCCAACACCGTGCAGGACGTTTGGCATTTGCAAGAGAACAACAAGATTGGCAAATTCGCCACTGGCGCCCTGTGCTCTTCACAGATGAAAACAGGTTCTCACTGAGCACATGTGACTGACGTGACAGAGTCTGGAGACGCCAAGGAGAACGTTCTGCTGCCTGCAACATCCTCCAGCATGACCGGTTTGGCAGTGGGTCAGTAATGGTGAGGGGTAGCATTTCTTTGGGGGGCCGCACAGCCCTCCATGTGCTCGCCAGAGGTAGCCTGACTGCCATTAGGTACCGAGATGAGATCCTCAGACCCCTTGTGAGACCATATTCTGGTGCGGTTGGCCCTGGGTACCTCCTAATGCAAGACAATGCTAGACCTCTTGTGGCTGGAGTGTTTCAGCAGTTCCTGCAAGACGAAGGCATTGATGCTATGGACTGGCCCGCCCGTTCCCCAGACCTGAATCCAATTGAGCACATCTGGGACATCATGTCTCGTCCATCCACCAATGCCACGTTGCACCACAGACTGTCCAGGAGTTGGCGAATGCTTTAGTCCAGGTCTGGGAGGAGATCCCTCAGGAGACCATCCGCCACCTCATCAGAAGCATGCCCAGGCGTGGTAGGGAGGTCATACAGGCATGAGGAGGCCACAGACACTACTGAGCCTCATTTTGACTTGTTTTAAGGACATTACATCAAAGTTGGATCAGCCTGTAGTGTGTTTTTCCACTTTAATTTTGAGGGTGACTCCAAATCCAGACCTCCATGGGTTAATAAATTTGATTTCCATTGATAAGTTTTTGTGTGATTTTGTTATCAGCACATTCAACTATGTAAAGAACAAAGTATTTAATAAGAATATTTCATTCATTCAGATCTAGGATGTGTTATTTTAGTGTTACCTTTATTTTTTTGAGCAGTGTATATATATATATATATATATATATATATACACACACATACACACACACACACATACATACATACATACATACATACATACATATAGAAACCATACCGACAAGGCAGATATGTCAACCTTGAGGGAGGCCAGACGAAGACCTAAGTCAAGACCTCGTTGCAGAAAAGCCAGAATTCTGGAAGTTCTGAACATAGAGACATCATAATTCTTATCAGCACAGCAGGTGAAGTAAGAATTCCAAATCCTGTAATAAATCCGGGCAGAGGCCGGTTTGCGGGCTTTCAACATGGTCTGAATAACCGCCTCAGAAAAAACTTTTGCCCTCAGGAGTGAAGCTTCAAGAGCCACGCCGTCAAAGACAGTCCGACCAGGTCTGGGTAGACACAATGGCCCTCGACGTTGAGCTCTGGGCATTGAGAAAGTAGAAGAAGACGCCCTGTCGAAAGACCCTGTAGGTCTGAGAACCAATGCTATCTGGACCATACTGGAGCAATTATCAGTAGCGATCCTCCTTCTTGTTTGTACTTTCGTAGGACCCTGGGCAGAAGTGACACCAGAGGGAACACATAGGGCAGCCGAAAGTTCCATGGAATTGACAGTGCATCCATGAATGCTGCCTGAGTATCCCTGGTCTTTGATCCGAAGACCGGAACCTTGTGATAGTGTCGAGACGCCATCAGGTCAACATCTGGTAGGCCCCACCTGTCCACTGGGAGTTGAAAGACTTCTGGATGAAGACTCCACTCTCTGGCGTGCACGTCCTGGCGACTGAGGAAGTCTGCTTCCCAGTTCAGGACGCCTGGAAAAAACACTGCCGATATTGCTGACAGTTGGCATGCTGCCCAACGAAGGATTTTTGACACTTCCATCATTGCCATGTGGCTTCGAGTGCCACCTTTATGATTTATGTAAGCAACCGCGGTGGCCTTGTCTGACCGTACTTGAGAACAGGCCTGTTCTATACTAGATACAGGGAGAGAGTTAGTGCACTGAACACCGCCCTCAGCTCCAGAATGTTTATTGGGAGGAGTGACTCCTCCTTGGTCCAGTGACCCTGAAAAGAGTGTAGCACCAACACACCACCCCATCCCCTCAGACTGGCGTCCATAGTCAACAGGACCCACTTGGGGATCCAGAATGGACGGCCTCTGCTTAACTGCTGGTCCTGGAGCCACCAGGTCAGCGACAGACGAACCTCCCGAATCAAAGTGATCATGTGAGACCTGATCCGCTGAGGAAGGCTGTCCCACTTGGAAAGAATTAACCTCTGAAGATGGCGGGAATGAAATGGAGCGTACTCTACCAAGTCGAATGCCGACACCATTAGGCCATGTACTTGCATCGCCGAGTGTATCGACACTCTGGGGCATCAAAGGAAGCATCTTATCTTGCCCTGAAGTTTCAGGAATTTCTCTGGAGACAGAAACAGCCGCTGACTGTGTGTGTGTTCAATAGTGCCCCCAGGTGCACCATCCTCAGATTTGGGACCAGCAAGGACTTCTTCCAATTGATGAGCCACCTGTGGGCTTGTAGGAAGGTTACCATCAGTTGTAGATGACTGTGGAGGACATCGTCTGAATTTGCCAGAATCAGCAGGTCACCCAGATACAGCAGGATTCTGACTCCCTGGCAACGAAGATGAGCCATCATCACGGCCATGACCTTGTTGAAGATCCAAGGAGCCATAGCCAACCCAAATGGCAGAGCCTGGAATTGGCAATGGAGGTTGCCAATAGCAAACCGCAGAAACTGCTGATGCAATATGGCAATGGGTATATGCAGGTAATGGCAATGGGTATATGTATATACAGGGATATGGGTATATCTGTATCCAGAGATACCACATAGTCTCCTGGTTCCATAGCCAGTACAATGGAGCGCAGTGTTTCCATACGAAACTTTGACACTCTCACAAATGGGTGCAGTATGTTATACCGGCGCTTGGGATCCCGGCGCCCAGCATACCAGCGCCGGGAATCCGACTGCCGGCATGCAGGCAGTGGGGTGAGCCCAAAAGAGCCACTTGCGGGCACAGTGGCGCATGCTATTTATTCTCCCTCCAGGGGTGTTGTGGACACCCTAAGAGGGAGAATAGTTGTTAGTATGCCAGCGTCTGTATGTGAGCGCCGGGATATCGAATGCCCCCCTCACAAACTTGTTCAGAGATTTTAGGTTAAGTACAGGCCGGAAGGACCCATTTGGTTTCGGGACCAGAAACAGGGTCGAGTAATAACCTCTGCCTCTCTGAGACTGAGGTACCGGCACAACCACTCGTGTCCTCAGGAAAGAACTGACAACTGGTTGCAAAGCTTGTGCTTTTAACGGGTCTACAGGAAGAACCGTGGTGCAAAACTGGCGAGGGGGACATCTCTTGGAAGAGATCGTGTACCCATGAGATTCAACTTCCAGCAACCATGCATCTGAAATGGTCTTTAACCAGACCTGGGTGAACTGTAGAAGTCGGTCCCCAAGGGGGAGGCCCGCCCCGTCATGCAGCAGGCTTGTCTGTTTTAGAAGCAGGCTGACGGGCCGCCCAGGACTGTTTGGTCTTGGGCTTGGTGGTTCTGGGAGCACGAGATGGTCTCGGGTATGCCTGACCTTTCGCTTTCCCCTGAGGCCGAAAGGAACTAAAGGTGTTACCTTTTGCCTTCTTTGCAGAAGGATTAATTTCTGCCAATTCAGACACAATTTTGTTCAAATATTCACCAAACAAAATGTCCCCAGTGAAGGAGAGCACCTCCAAGGTCTTTTTGGAGTCTAGGTCCACATTCCATGACCTCAACCACAGAATACGGTGAGCCAGGACAGACGTAGTCGACGCCTTGGCTGCCAACACACCCGCCTCAGAGGACGTCTCCTGAATATAATAGGCGGCGGTGGTGGTAAGGCGAGACAGCTATTGTCTGGCAGTGTCAAGACATATCCTCGGGCAGCTCCTCTAATGCTTAAACCCACGCTTCAATGCCTTTTGCAGCCCAGGAGGCAGCAATAGTGGGCTTATGTATAGCTCCTATAAGAGAGCAAATAGCTTTCAGTCATCCCTCCACACGATTATCTGTCGTTTTTTTTAGTAAAGTGACAGTGGTGACAGGCAGAGTGGACGACACCACGAGACGGGTGACGTGAGAATCCACCAGCGGTTGATTTTCTCATTTGCTACATAACTCTGCAGGGAGAGGACAGCGAGCCAAAGCCCGTTTAGACAGAGGGAATTTCTTCCCTGGATTATACCAGGGTTCCCGCCTGATGTCCACTAAATGGTCAGAATGGGGTAATAGATTTTTAACCACTTTCTGCCGTTTAAACTTATCAGTTTTCTTAGCCACGGTAGTGGGATCATCATCATTAGAGATCTGTAGGATTTGCTTAATAGCAACCACTAAGGCAGGGACATCAATCTGCAAGGGAGAATCCTCGTCAGTAACACCTGACTCAGTGTCTAACAGGACCGTATGCTCCCCCTCCTCTTCAAATGAAACATCAGAGAGGTATGTGGATTGGGAGGAGGAAGCAGCCCGCTTAGATGACCCAGAGACACGGGAGTGACCCTGGGGTGGATTTTTGTCTAACTAAAGACTGATTTAATTGCTGCAGCTGGTTAGGTAAATTATCCGCCCAAGGCGGATCAACCATAGGGACAATTTGTGGCTGTAGTGGCACAGGTGGTCCCATAGGGGGGCGCTAGGCGTTCCATCAGAGTACCCAGTAGAGTACTGAACGCAGCCCAGGGTGGCTCCTGAGTAGGCACAGGAGCTGCAGACTGTGAGAGGTGTATGACACATAGGGGGTCATTCCGACCCGTTCGCACGCAGCGGTTCTTCGCTGCGGTGCAAACGGATCGGAACTGCGCATGTGCGGTGGGCGCAATGCCCACACCCGTTGTTGCCCGGCGACGGCCGTCGCTGGGCAGCGGCTAGAACAAAGTGATCACCAGCGCGATCGCAAGAAGATTGACAGCGAGGAGGCGTTCCAGAACGTCTACTCACCGCTTTCCGGGCGTGGAGATCCGAACGCAGGCGTGTCCAGGCATTTGGAGGGTGGATGTCTGACGTCAATCCCGGGACCTTCGTCGCTGGATCAGTCGCACAGGGTAAGTAGGTCTGACCCTGGTCTTGTTTTGTGTGAAACGTTTTTAGCATAGCAGGGCTGCACAAGCGATCACAGCACTGCTATGCTAAAATACACTCCCCCATAGGCGGAGATTAGTTGATCGCACCAGCAGCAAAAAGTTGCTTGGTGCGATCAACTCGGAATGAGGGCCATAGTACACAGACCATCATACAAAATTTCCCCCTCTAGCAAATCCTTGGAGCATGCTCTCCAAGTTGCAGGAGCTTCCACTGATTTACTGCCCTTTCTGTTAGACATTGTGTATAAATGTAACAACAGAGTGACTAAGTACGATAAAGCCAGACAAAGTACAATATCTGCGAATAAATCCGGTATTATGAGACTGAGTACACAGTAATTATACGTATTCGATAAATACTGTGTCGCACTATATTAGCGGACCCAGATGCACCTAGTCCCTTAGGGTACAGAATATAGTGACAGTTATGTCTGGGAAACACTGAAAGTGAAACCACACAGCAGACAGGCATACACAGTCAATGCAAAAATTATTATCACAGTAAAGCTGCACTGGACTAATAATATTATATTATCAGATATATCAGAATACTCGTACAATATATTCAGTACTAGGTACACTCTCTCAACTAACACTGTCTGTATAACGACATGTAGGATACTTAAGTGTTTGTAAAGGCTCAGCGCTGTATACAGGCGGCTTTACAAGGGAGACCTTGACCTGCAGTCCCGGAGACCAGCCGCAGCTATGCTCATAAGATGGCGCCCAGCGTTTCAGTCAGGGAGTGAGGGAGAGTGAGGCAGCTCCAGGGTGGGAAAATCTGAAGTAGATGGCGCCCTGGACCGGGGGAGGGGATACAGGTCAAGCACTGGCTCCCCTATGATGGACTTCCACCCCGGGTACTAAGAGAGTCTTATTAAATGGGGTGTTAGTACACCCGACCTGTACTTAGACACCCCGGTGGTCTAGTGGGGTCCCTGCTCAGTGACAGTGTCCATGCCAGCGCCACGACCCATCTCCCTAGGTCGCAGACGAAACGCGATTTAATGGCAGGTCCCGCCTGGGGGACCATCTTACCTACTCCCAGTAACAACCACGCAAACCAGGAGAGCAGTCTTCGACTGTGTGCCTAAGCCGGGACGTCTCCGTCGCAAGTACCCGGGATCAGGCCATGGGAGTATGCAATGCCACTTGGGAGGTGATGAAGCTGCAGCGCTATAGTGTCACCCTGACATACAGCGCTGTCAGCCCTTGAAGAAATCTTCTTTCAAAAAGCTTTTCAGGGCTGCCCAGTGCAGCCCCCCCCCCCCCCCCCCCCCGTTAAATGACCCGCTGCTGCAGGCACCAACTCGAAACTGAGCTCTCAGTGCCTGAAGGCGGGGTTATACAGGAGGCCCCAATGCATCCTGGGACAGTCTAAAGCTTTAGCCTGTTGGTGTCTCTGGATCAAGATCCACTCTACACCCCGATGTTTCCCTGTGGAACACAATGTACCCTGCTGCAGAAACCCATAAAAAAAACAAATTTTGTGACCAATATAAAATAAAAGGCTAAACTCACATTACACATAGCGAGAACAAGAAAATATATTTTCAGAAAGAGAACAGAAGATATATAGAACACTACATAAGCAGTAAAGTAACAGAAGGCATTGATTTGAGACTTGAGGCAAAGAGACAAAACAGTTAAAAGATACTTTGAGATTCAGAATACAAATGCAGCAGTGAGGGACAGGGGACAGATGCTGCAAAAGGAAAATATTACTGTATTGTAATCTACTTGTTCCCACCATCATGACTCCCATATACAGTATTGATTTATATACTGATAAGTGGGGCTATTCTTATTAGTACAAAAAGGGGAAGCAGAATTGGAGCTTACTGATTTAGGGGATGCAGCATTTGATTTTCTTATGAATTATACCAAGTGCAAACATGCTCTGCAGACAAGGTGCATTAAACATGACATCAAACAATAGCCTAGCATTTGGATGCATGTGAAGTGAACAGACTAAAGTGACTTACTGTAGGTGGTTGTCTTCTACCACTATCATCTGAATCCGTAGAAACAGTTAGCTGTTCTGCTCCATGGCATGATGCATACATGGCACACGAAACACGGAATAGGATTACTGTACGACCAGGTATAGGTGGGATGTTGTGTCTTGCTGAAATCTGAATAGCTTCCTCCAGAGATTTCTTATACCTCTTCAAGACATCTTCATCCAACTTTATTGACCTAGGTCACCAATTAACACAAGAAAGATGAAACATTTTGAACTCGATTCACTGTATTTCAACTCGTGTTTGTCTTGGATTGCTTACCTTGCTTTTCTCAGAGCCTTTTTCTCTATTTTTAGCAGCTGATGGATAGCGGACACACCCAGGCATGCTCTCAGCTGACTCCGAGTTAAACGTTTTCGAGCCAACTGTGGAATTTTCTTGCTTTGCCGCCGAAATATACGCTGGAGGAGATCAGCATTGGAGGGGAATGGCTGCCCTGTACAAGTTTGTTGCAAGAATTAGTTGTTACTACATGAAATAAAATAGAACAAACTTAAAAACAATACACAATCCTAGAATTGAGAAAAGCAGACTGGCAGAAGCAAACCAAGCCTCTCTACTGCCACTAGCAGGATAGGATGCTTAATCCACCTACACATACTGAACAACTGTCCAATGCATTTCTGTGAAAATGTTATGTATTAAGATGGGATCCGGTCTGAAGATCGACCGTGTCTAGGTCAACAATGTTTAGGTCGATCACTATAGGTCAACAGTCACTAGGTCGACAGGGTCAGGAGGTCGACATGTTCTAGGTCGACAGGTCAAAAGGTCGACATGAGTTTTTAAGAAAAAATCTTTTTTTTTTTTTACTTTTTCATACTTAACAATCCACGTGGACTACGACTGGAACGGTAATCTGCCCGAAGCATGGCGAGCGAAGCGAGCCATGCGAGGGGACACGGTGCACTAATTGGGGTTCCCGGTCACTCTACGAAGAAAACGACACCAAAAAAACATAAAAGAACCTAGAACATGTCGACCTTCTGACCCTGTCGACCTAGTGACTGTCAACCTATAGTGGTCGACCTAAATATTGTCGACCTAGACACTGTCGATCTAATGATCCACACCCATTAAGATACCGTAAGTACAATGTATTTTATTATAAATGTGGAATTTCATTCTCACTGCCAATATTACTTTGTTATTCTATTGAGGGTCACTGGTACCTGGGGATAAAAAGAGTCTCCATCATGGTGTTGGCACTTTAAAAGAAAAAAAAAAAATGTCCCTCCTTCATGATACCATCTCTGCTTTTCATGCAGTGTGGGACCTCTGGTATGCACAGAACATTAGTAGCCCACCTGCTGCCATCTAATGCCCCATCTCTCCCTATATTTTGCTACATGGCTGCAAGATCCTATTGTTGCTGGGACCAAACACCACCACCACCACCACCCCCCCCCCCCCCCCACCCCCTCCCTGGTCCTTTTACCTCCCTATCTTGGTTTCCTACCCTGCCGTTCAACCCAAAATCTAAAATACTCATCAACTGTTTAATTGTTTCTCCTTAGACTATGGTCTCCACCTGCTAAACATCATTGTATTGCCATCTGTCAGCCATCTGGAGCCATACCCTTTATCTGTCTTTCTGTTTTTTTATTTTAGGGTGTATACATCAGTTTACTATTGTATGCGCTAAATTGTATGCTCTTTCTGATTATTTATTTAGGCAAAAACAGTTTCCTGTGGTCAAGGACCAGGATCGCTTGAGCACCAGTTATTTTTATAGTGTTTATTAGGCTTCAGATTCAGTTAAATCTACTTTTATAAAAAACCTAATTCATTAATTTCTTGCTGTTACTATATTAGTAGCTAATAGCTACAGAAGACCCAACTGACTCACATAGTGCTGGGATTCCGGGGGACTGAAGCTGACAAAATAAGGTTCTAGAGCTACCCTGTGCTGCCACTCCACTTCCAACAAGCGATGATCACACAGGTATCCACTAACCATCAGTGTTAGATGGTGACAAGGCACCTTGCGATGCCACCACACTGAGCGCATTGGTAAGGAAAGCACCACCTCCTTCCTGGATTCTAGTACCTTCTTCTGAATAATTTCAGCTATGCATCAACCATTCCATCTGTACAGACACTGGCCCTCATTCCGAGTTGATCACTCGCTAGCTGCTTTTAGCAGCAGTGCAAACACTAAGACGCCGCCCTCTGGGAGTGTATCTTAGCTTAGCAGAAGTGCGAACGAAAGGTTAGCAGAACTGCTCAAAAAAATGTTCATGCCGTTTCTGAGTAGCTCCAAACCTACTCCTACCTTGCGATCATTTCAGTCTGTTTAGTTCCTGCTTTGATGTCACAAACACACCCTGCGTTCGGCCAGCCACTCCCCCGTTTCCTCAGGCACGCCTGCGTTTTTACCTGACACGCCTGCGTTTTTTAGCACACTCCCGGAAAACGCTCAGTTGCCACCCAGAAACACCCACTTCCTGTCAATCACTCACCGTTCAGCAGAGCGACTGAAAAGCGTCGCTCGACCTTGTGTGAAACTGCATCGTTTTTTGTGAAAGTACTTTGCGCGTGCGCACTGCGGCCCGTACGCATGCACAAAAATGCCGATTTTTAGCCTGATCGCTATGCTGCGAACAACGGCAGCTAGCGATCAACTCGGAATGACCCCCACTGTCTGTAACTTCTGCTCTCCTCTGTGTCCCTAGTATTAGGGAAGTACTCTAGCTGGGATGGAACTGCATAGGGGATTGTGTGGAGATATGCTACACAAATTTGCTTGGTTCTGTATTTGTATTTGTATCTCTACTCATTTCTTTTAGCGAATGATCCTATGTGTCCAAGTGTTTTAAGCCAGGGGTCAACAGATCCCTTAATGATGCCTCAGGAGGTACCAGTTCCTCAATATAAGGAACAGGATTCTTCCACTCCAATGTAACCGGGAGGATGTTCCAAAGTGAACTATCGACCTAAAGTCTGGTTAGATGAAAGGCACCTTCTTTTAAAAGCATTGCAGAGGAAAAGCCATTATCTAATAAGTGAACAGTCCCTCTTCCTCTGAGAAATGATCCAATGCCAGAATCACAATTTGTTCCTAATTTATGCATAACTGAGAGACTACCTTAGGCTGAAAAGATAGTTTAATGTGGAGATCATTCCACACCAAAAACCAGATAGGGAAGATAGATCACCCAAGTCCAATAACCTCTGGCTTTGGAAATGGTCACTTTGCCTGTGAGATACCAGAGACTCACTGAGACCAGTTGTTCATAATGGGTGTAGTAGTGTATGCCGGCGGCTGGGCTCCCGGTGACCAGCATACCGGCGCCGGCATACCGACAGCACGGCGAGCGCAAATGAGCCCCTGGCGGGCTCGCTGCGCTCGCCACGCTGCAGGCACGGTGGCTATCTATTCTCCCTCCAGGGGGGTCGTGGAACCCCAAGAGGGAGAAAAAGTGTTGGTATGCTGGCTGTCGGGATTTCGGCGCCGGTATACTGTGCGCCAGGATCCCGACAGCCGTCAAACTGAAGACCACCCGTTCATAATGAGCCTGAAACACTAAATTCAAGTCTCCAGGAGGAATAAATGGTGGTCACAATGAGTAGCTCCCTGTAAAAAGGTGTGCAACTCCAGTAAATGTGGACAAAAGAGAGAGAGAGAGAGAGAGAGAGAGAGAGAGAGAGAGAGAAAACTTAGGTTCAAACCATTATCAAAACCATCCTGTGAGAACAGCATGTGAAGGGCCAACTAGAACAAAGTAATTAAAACTTCCTATTCTCGAACCAAGAAGCATAGAAACATAGAATTTGACGGCAGATAAGAACCACTTGGCCCATCTAGTCTGCACCTTTTTTTATCCTTTAGGTAATCTCAACCCTTTTTGAACCTTAATTCTTTGTAAGGATATTCATATTCCTATCCCAAGCATGTTTAAATTGCTCTACAGTCTTAGCCTCTACCACCTCTGATGGGAGGCTATTCCACTTATCCACTATCCTTTCTGTGAAGTAATTTTTCCTTAAATTTCCACTGAACCTGCCTCCCTTCAGTTTCAGTGTATGTCCTCAAGTTCTAATACTTCTCTTCCTTTGAAGAATGTTTCCCTCCTGAACTTTGTTAAAATCTTTGGTATATTTGAAAGTTTCTATCATGTCCCCCCTTTCCCTTCTCTCCTCCAAGCTATACATGTTAAGATCTTTTAGCCTTTCCAGGTAAGTTTTGTGATGTAGGCCATGCACCATTTTAGTTGCCCTTCTTTGTACACTCTCTAATGTATTTATATCCTTATGGAGATATGGTCTCCAGAATTGGACACAGTATTCCAGATGAGGCCGTACCAATGACCTATACAGTGGCATTATTACTTACTTTTTCCTGCTACTGATTCCTCTCCCTATGCAACCAAGCATCTGACTTGCCTTTCTCATTGCTTTGTTGCATTGCTTTCCTGCCTGTAAGTCACTTGAAATAGCGATTCCTAAATCCCTTTCCTCCTCAATAGTTTCCATTATAGTACCCTTGATACTATATTTAGCCTTTTGGTTTTTGAGACCCCAGTGCATGATTTTGCATTTTTAGCCATTAAACTGTAGTTGCCACGTTCTTGACCATTTTTCAAGCCTACTGTAGCTAGGTCATAATCATTTGTTTTACCCTCTTGGTGTGTCTACCCTGCTGCATATCTTTGTATCATCTGCAAAAAGGCATACAATACCTTCAATACCATTTGCAATGTCACCAACAAAGATATTAAAAGAGAACTGGTCCGAGTACAGATCCCTGGGGTACTTCACCGGTAACATTTCCCTCCATAGATTTCACTCCATTTACTACAACTGTCTGTTTTCTATCCTGCAACCAGGTTCTTATCCATTTAACTGTTTTATAATCCACCCCCATATTTTCAAGTTTATTTAGCAGTCTGCGATGTGGGACAGTGTCAGATGCCTTACTAAAGTCTAGATATGCTACATCTACAGCTCCCCCTTGATCTATTATTTTCATCACAGAGTCAAAAAAGTCAATAAGATTTGTTTGGCATGATCTCCCACCAGTAAATCCACGCTGTTTTGGATCCTGTAAATTGTTTGATTTAAGATATTCCACAACTCTTACTTTTAATAGTTTTTCCATTACTTTCCCTACTACTGATGTAAGGCTTACTGGTCTGTAGTTACTTGCTTCTTCCTTGCTTCCGCTTTTGTACAGTGGAACTACATTCGCACTTTTCCAGTCCTCTGGAATGGAACCTCTATTTAGTGACTGGTTAAATAATTCTGTTAATGGTGCCACCAGCACATCTTTTAGCTCTTTTAGTATCATTGGGTGTATCCCATCTGGCCCCATTGATTTATCCACTTTTAGTTTTGAAAGTTCTGTTAGGACCTTCTCCTCTGTAAATGTACTTTCATCTACATTATTTTTATGTATGTCCTTGCAACTTAACTGTGGCCCCCTCCCTTCTCCTTCTGTAGTAAATACTGAGCAAAAATAATTATTTAGGTGATCTGCTATTGCCTTGTCTCCCTCCACCAAATTCTCACTCTCTGTTTAAGTTTTATTATTCCTCCATTTGATTTTCTCCTTTCAATTATATACTTAAAAAAAGTTTTGACCCTTTATCTACTGACTGGGCCATTGTCTCCTCAGTTTCTGCCTTGGCACGTCTTATCAATTTCTTAGCATCCTTCCATCTGTCAAGATGCACCTCTTTGTCATTATTATTTTGAGTCTGTTTGTATTTCCTAAAAGCCATTTTTTTTTTTCTTTCACACTAGTTGATATTTCTTTGTGAACCACACTGGCTTCCTTTTCCTGGTACTTTTCCTAACCCCTTTGATACAAAGGTCTGTTGCCCTTAGTATTGCACTTTTTAGTTTTTCCACCTCTCCTGCACCCCTTCCAAGTTCCTCCAGTCCGCCAATGAATCACTTAAACATCTCCCCATTTTTGCAAAGTCAGCATTTCTAAAATCCAACACCTTTGTTTTTGTGTGACAGGAGTTGGATCCTGTCTTTATACAAAACCATACTGCTTGATGATCACTGGATCCCAGGTGCTCACTCACATATATGTCGGATATCCTGTCACAATTTGTAAGAATTAAATCTAATATTGGGGGTAATTCCAAGTTGATCGCAGCAGGAATTTTGTTAGCAGTTGGGCAAAACCATGTGCACTGCAGGGGAGGCAGATATAACATGTGCAGAAAGAGTTAGATTTGGGTGGGTTATTTTGTTTCTGTGAAGGGTAAATACTGGCTGCTTTATTTTTACACTGCAAATTAGATTGCAGATTGAACACTCCACACCCAAATCTAACTCTCTCTGCACATGTTAAATCTGCCTCCCCTGCAGTGCACATGGTTTTGCCCAACTGCTAACAAAATTCCTGCTGCAATCAACTTGGAATTACCCCCATTGAGTCTTTTCGAGTGGGCTCCCTCACCAATTGCTTGAGAGATGCTCCCTGTAAGGAATTTAGAAATTTGTCACTTGTAGCTGAACTTGCAAAGGACCCCTCCCAATTTACATCAGGTAAATTAAAGTCTCCCATGATTATTACTTCTCCCTTTAAAGCCATTTTAGAGATGTCCAACAATAGGTTCCTGTCCAAATCCTGCCCCTGGCCTGGTGGTCTATAGATCACCCAAATGCGAATAATGTTCTCCCCGGTTTCTGTGGTGACCCAAAGGGCCTCAGTTTTGTCTTCAATATTTTGTATTAAAGTAGCATTTATGCTTTTTTTAAAAATACATTGCTACCCCTCCTCCTATTCTTCCCATTCTATCTTTTCTAAATAAATTGTATCCTGGTATAGCTATGTCCCAGTCATGATTCTCATTGCACCATGACTCTGAAATTGCCACAATATCCAGGTTATCCCTTGTCATTATCGCAATTAGCTCTGGAATTTTGATTCCTAAGCTCCTAGCATTTGCACACATAGCTTTAAGAATTTTGTTTGTGCACCTGTTATTAGTAGCCATGTCTAGACCGTACAACATAAATGACAAGTTTAAAGTTGAAATTACCTGTTTGGTGATGTTGCACAGTGTTTGGTATTTGTTTTTTTTTACTAATCAGGAATCACTATCTGTCCTTTACACCACGACTACACCTCACTAAATGTACAGATATAGTACAACTGACCATAAATGGCCAAATGATCAAAAGGAGGTAAACACCAGACAGCATGCAGTAATAACGAGATTTATGGTAAGAACTTACCGTTGTTAAATCTCTTTCTGCGAGGTACACTGAGCTCCACAGGGAATGACATTGGGGTGTAGAGTAGGATCTTGATCCGAGGTACCAACAGGATCAAAGCTTTGACCTTCTTCCCAGAATGCATAGCGCCGCCTGCTCTAACCCTGCCTCCGTGCACAGGAGCTCAGTTTTTGTTAACCAGTCCAATGCAGTAGCAGGCAAAAGAGACGACAACTGTTAGTAGCCACATACACCACATTCTCACGACAAGAGAAAGTGTCAGAGGCTAATGCCATACCAACCCAAAGAAGCTAAGTGCGTCAGGGTGGGCACCCTGTGGAGCCCAGTGTACCTCGCAGCAAGATTTAACAACAGTAAGTTCTTACCGTAAATCTTGTTTTCTGCTGTGGGGTACACTGGGCTCCGGGTGGTCTTCAGTATGCCGGCGGTCGGGCTCCCGGCGACCAGCATACCGGCGCCGGGAGCCCGACAGCCGGCATACCGACACTTATTCTCCCTCGTGGGGGTCCACGACCCCCCCCTGGAGGGAGAATAAAATAGAGTGGCGCGCGTAGCGCGCCACCGTGCCCGTAGCGTGGCGAGCCCGCAAGGGGCTCATTTGCGCTCGCCACACTGTCGGTAAGCCAGCGGTCGGGCTCCCGGCGTCGGTATGCTGGTCGCCAGGAGCCCGACCGCCGGCATATCGTAGTGAACCCCTGGGCTCCACAGGGAATGACATCCAAAGGAAGCATCCTGGGAGGCGGAAGTATCAAAGACATAAAACCTTATGAATGTCTTCACTGAGGACCACGTAGCCGCCTTGCATAATTGTTCAAGGGTCACACCACGGCGGATCGCCCAAGAAGGTCCAACCAAGTAGAATGAGCCTTTATGGTAGCAGGAGCTGGAAGGCCAGCCTGTACATAAGCATGTGCAATCACCATTCTAATCCATCTGGTTAGGGTCTGCTTGTGAGCAGGCCAGCCAGGTTTGTGAAAACCAAACAGAACGAAGATAGTATCCGACTTCCTGATGGAGGCAGTTCTCTTCACGTAGATACGGAAAGCCCGTACCACATCCAAAGACCGCTCTTTGGAAGACAATTCAGGAGAGGCAAAGGCCGGAACCACAATCTCCTGATTAAGGTGGAAAGAAGACACCACTTTAGGTAAATACCCAGGACGTGTTCTAAGAATTGCCCGATCACAGTGAAAAATCAGATATGCTGACCTACAAGATAAGGCACCCATATCCGACAATGCCGTCTGGGCCACGCGGGAGCGATCAGAAGTAGGATTCCTCCTTCTGCCCAGCGTAATAAGGAAGTTTAAGCAAGAAGTGACACCGGAGGAAACACGTATGGCAGCCGAAAGTTCCATGGAATTGCCAGTGCGTCCACGAACACTGCTAGAGGATCCCTTGTCCTTACTCCAAAGACAGGAACCTTGTGATTGTGTTGAGACGCCATCAGGTCCACATCTGGAAGGTCCCACCTGTAGATGAAAAACTTCTGGAAGGAGGCTCCACTCTGCGGCATGTACGTCCTGACGACTGAGAATGTCCGCTTCCCAGTTTAGGACCCTCGGAATGAATACTGGCCGATATGGCTGGCAGATGGGAGTGTTGCTCCAACACCGCACCCCAACCTCTCAGACTGGCATCCGTCGTCAGAAGGACCCAGTTAAAGACCTAGAAGGGACGACCCCTGCTCAATCGGTGGTCCTGAAGCCACCATCTCAGTGACAGACGGAACTCCAGAGACAAGGAGATCATTTGAGACCTGAACCGGTGAGGCAGGCCTTCCCACTTGGCAAGAATCAACTTCTGCAGAGGGCGGGAATGGAATTGAGCATACTCCACCATGTCGAAAGCAGACACCATGAGACCTAGCACTTGCATTGCCGAATGTATCGACACTTGCGGACGAGATAGGAAGCATCGAATCCTGTCCTAAAGCTTCAAGACTTTCTCCTGAGACAAGAGCAACCGCTGGTTGTGAGTGTCCAACAACGCCCCCAGGTGCACCATGCTCTGAGCAGGGACCAGGGAAGATTGCTTCCAGTTGATGAGCCACCCGTGGGCTTGCAGAAACTGGATAGTCAGATCCAGATGGCATAGGAGAATTTCTGGGGAATTTGCCAGGATCAACAAGTCGTCCAGGTACGGTAGGATCCTGACCCCCTTGACGGCGGAGCACAGCCATCATTACCGCCATGACGTTGGTGAAGACTCGCGGAGCCATGGTCAAACCAAAAGGTAACGCCCGAACTTGATAATGAAGGTTGCCAACCGCAAACCTCAGGTATTGCTGATGAGACATTGCAATGGGAATATGCAGGTAATCATCCTGTATGTCCAGGGAGACCATATATTCCCCAGGTTCCAATGCCAGAACAATAGAGCGAAGAGTTTCCATACGAAACTTGGAGACTTACACAAATATGTTCAAGGTTGAGAATGGTCTGGGAGGACCCATTCGGTTTCGGGACTAGGAACAGCGGTGAATAGTACCCCTTGCCTCTCTGAGCCAGAGGCACCTGTACTACCACTCCTGTGCCCAGGAAGGACTGTACCACCGAATGAAGAGTTTTTGCCTTCACATGATCCGAAGGGACGTCTGTCAGGCAAAATCGATGAGGGGACGATTTTTGAAGGATACGGCGTAACCTCGAGTGACGACTTCCCGTACCCAGGCATCGGAAGTGGTCTTCAATCATTCCTGGGTATACCCTCGAAGTCGGCCCCCCACCCTGGGATCCCCCAGAGGGAGGCCCGCCCCGTCATGCGGAAGGCTTATCAGTCTTGGAAGCAGGCTGACGGGCAGCCCAGGCCGTTTGAGTTTGGGCTTATTGGGTTTGGAAGTGCAACCCTTTGCTTTCCCTGAAGGAAGAAAGGAGCGAAAGGAAGTACTCTTAGCCTTCGGTACCGAAGGAGCAGTACTAGGTAGACAAGCTGTTTTAGCAGAAGCTAAGTCAGCCAAATTCTTGTTGAGGTCTTCTCCGAAAAGGATGTCTCCCTTCAAAGGGAGTACCTCCAGGGTTTTCTTAGAGTCCAGATCCACGGACCAGGAACGCAACCATAGAATCCGGTGAGCCAGTACGGACGTAGTAGAAGCCTTGGCCGCCAGGATACCGGCATCAGAAACCGCCTCTTTAATGTAATGAGAAGCTGTGACAATGGGGGTAATTCTGAGTTGATCGCAGCAGGAACTTTGTTAGCAGTTGGGCAAAACCATGTCCACTGCAGGGGAGGCAGATATAACATGTGCAGAGAGAGTTAGATTTGGGTATAGTGTGTTCAATCTGCAATCTAAATTGCAGTGTAAAGATAAAGCAGCCAGTATTTACGCTGCACAGAAACAAAATAACGCACCCAAATCTAACTCTCTCTGCACATGTTATATCTGCCTCCCCTGCAGTGCATATGGTTTTGCCCAACTGCTAACAAAGTTCCTGCTGCGATCAACTCAGAATTACCCCCAATATACGATAAGCATTGTCTAGCATGATCAGAAACGTTGGAAGACATCTCGGCTTCCAACTCCTGAGCCCACGCTTCAATAGCCTCTGCAGCCCATGTCGCGGCAATGGTGGGGCGGAGCGCAGCACCTGCTAAGGTGTAAATCTCCTTTAAACAACCCTCCACACGTTTATCCGTTGGTTCTTTCAAAGACGCGACGGTAGTTACTGGCAGAGCTGAGGAAACCACTAGCTGCGCCACTGGCGGGGGTGTTTCCCAATTTTTACTTAGCTCCGCAGCGAGGGGATAGCGAGCCAGCATCTTCTTGTGAGGCGTGAATTTCTTTCCTGGATTTTCCCAGGACTCCTGACGTATGTCAACTAAATGATCAGAATGAGGTAAAACTTGTTTAACCACTTTCTGACTTTTAAATCTGTCCGGTTTCTTAGGGGCAGCATCAGGCTCCGGGTCATCAGTATTCTGAAGAATGAGCCTGATAGCCTCCAACAAGTCAGGAACATCCACCTGTGAAACAGATTCCCCATCAGAAGCGTCAGGATCAGAATCTGTGGGGTCAATATAAACGCCATCCTCATCAGACGAGGTGTCTGGGACGTTGGTGGAGTGTGAGGAAGTAATGGCCCGCTTAGAGGACCCCTTGGTCTTAAGCGGGCGAGGGTTAGACTTCTGAGTAGTAGGTGATTGGTTCAATTGCAGTAACTGAGCAGACAGTTGATCTGCCCAAGGCGGGATATCCGCGGGGACCCTAAGCGGTTATACCGACACAGGAGGTCCCATAGGGGGCGTTAGTCTAGTTACCAGCGTATTCAAAAGCGTGGAGAAAGTAGCCCAAGGTGGGTCATTTTGAACCCCCGTTGCTACGAACCCACGGGGGGGTAAGGAGCCCCCAGAACCTGAACCCTCAGCTGCTATATTTTCCTCAAATGCGTCTGCAGGGTCACCACCACTCAATGTGGGATCAGCCCCAGCTCCGTTGCCCTTTGTAGCGGACATATCCGAAAGCTTAATGCAGGGCAACCCACTACAATATCAGCAGCACAATACCTGACAAGAACCCCCTGTGCTGTGTAACAGCACAAACAGGGAATACAAGAGGTATATGGTGACTAAAAATCACAGAGAAAAATACACACTGAGTATATCTTGTGAAACACCTATATTAAATGATAAACCTGATGCACTTAGCCCCCTCAGGTTATAGAATATAGGGATAGCAATCTGAGTGAGATACATGAAATGGAGGTCACACAGTAGCTATATGCACACACAAATAGTCACATTACACAATGCAGAAATTACGACATGCAATAAAACTGCACTGGACTAGCAATACAAAGTAGTACTAAGTATAGCAGTAAAGACTGGATGCATATCACAGGGTACTTGTACTATATAACCCTGACTAAATGCACTATTTCTTAACTAACACTGTCAGCAGACATGTAGAATACTTAAGTGCCCTGTAAAATGCACAGCGCTGACATGCAGGCGGCTTTACAGAGGAGGATTTGACCAAACCAGTTCCAAGATCAGTTCAGCTTGTCCTAATGGCGCCCAAACGCTGACAGGGAGTCAGGGAGAGAGAGATGCAGCTCCAGGGCAGGAACATTTACTCTAAATGGCGCCCTGGGGCTGGGGGAGGGGCTACAGGTCAAAGCCTTATCCCCCTGCTGCACTTCACCACCGGGTACTGTGGGCTTATAAAAACGGTTTATGAGAGGAAACCGACCTGTGCCCTTGCCCTGGTGGTCTAGTGGGGTCCCTGTACTGCCACAGTGTCCACGCCAGCGCGCGCAGCCCGCCTCCCACCGGCAGCGTGGAATTGCGATTTACAGCGGGTCCTGCCGAGGGGACCCACTTACCTCCTCCCTGAGTGCAGCCATGCGATCCAGGAGAACAGCGGTAGTGTGTGTGTGACTAACTGGATGAAACCGGAGCCTCCGCTGTAAGTACCCGGCAACCAGGGCGTGGGAGTATACAGCGCCGCTGGGGGAGGTGATGGAGCTGCAGCAGGAGATGTCTGACTGACATCTTACACAGTCAGTGTCTCTGCTGCAGCCCTTGAAGTCTTCATTATTCATTAAAAGTTTCTTCTCAGGGCTGCTGGAGCAACCCCCCTGTTGTATGCCTGCTTACTGCATGGCACCAGCTACAAAACTGAGCTCCTGTGCACGGAGGTGGGGTTACAGAAGAGGCAGCGCTATGCACTCTGGGAAGAAGGTCAAAGCTTTGAGCCTGTTGGTGCCTCGGTTCAAGATCCTACTCTACACCCCAATGTCATTCCCTGTGGATCCCAGTGTACCCCGCAGCAGAAAAACTGTTTCACTGAACAACTTCCCCATACATGCAATGCCAATTACAAGCAAATCAAAAACATACATGAGTTTGCATACGAGAGAACTATAACGAGCAAAGCACAAGTTAGTTTTGTTGAAACAGGTTTCCTACTGTGACCGTGGATTCAGTCACCTTTTCAGAGAATCCCTTCTTAAATGACGTGCAACGTAAGCACAAAATAGGCCAGAAGAGTTGCCTTCCAAACTCAGTGTGAGATGGACTCAGAAAAGGCACTGTATCCCTTCATATTCCTATCAAAACTGCAGCCCATCCTGTTAGGAGAGTGAAGCACATTCTCATCAAGATTCCAAAGATGAAAAGGGTGAAGAGAGTAGAGGTGAGCGGATACAGATTATCTGGCCATGGCACTCTGTAGTGGATGTAACCACACACCCCTGAAAAGCTGCAGTCATGTTTTTTTTATTTTTTTTGTGTATGCTTTATGTATGCACGCACATCCCATGGCACACAAAGACTCCAGGGCCCTCAAGGTGGCACCACCAACTCTTGGTTTATGTGATATTTTCAGACTGCTTCAGGCAGGAAAGACTTACTCTGTGAAGTACCATCTTGGGCTCATAAACAAGTTAAAATAAGAATTTACTTACCGATAATTCTATTTCTCGTAGTCCGTAGTGGATGCTGGGGACTCCGTAAGGACCATGGGGAATAGCGGCTCCGCAGGAGACAGGGCACAAAAGTAAAAGCTTTAGGATCAGGTGGTGTGCACTGGCTCCTCCCCCTATGACCCTCCTCCAAGCCTCAGTTAGGATACTGTGCCCGGACGAGCGTACACAATAAGGAAGGATTTTGAATCCCGGGTAAGACTCATACCAGCCACACCAATCACACTGTACAACTTGTGATCTGAACCCAGTTAACAGCATGATAACAGCGGAGCCTCTGAAAAGATGGCTCACAACAATAATAACCCGTTTTAGTTAACAATAACTATGTACAAGTATTGCAGACAATCCGCACTTGGGATGCATCCACTACGGACTACGAGAAATAGAATTATCGGTAAGTAAATTCTTATTTTCTCTGACGTCCTAAGTGGATGCTGGGGACTCCGTAAGGACCATGGGGATTATACCAAAGCTCCCAAACGGGCGGGAGAGTGCGGATGACTCTGCAGCACCGAATGAGAGAACTCCAGGTCCTCCTCAGCCAGGGTATCAAATTTGTAGAATTTTGCAAACGTGTTTGCCCCTGACCAAGTAGCAGCTCGGCAAAGTTGTAAAGCCGAGACCCCTCGGGCAGCCGCCCAAGATGAGCCCACCTTCCTTGTGGAATGGGCATTTACATATTTTGGCTGTGGCAGGCCTGCCACAGAATGTGCAAGCTGAATTGTACTACACATCCAACTAGCAATCGTCTGCTTAGAAGCAAGAGCACCCAGTTTGTTGGGTGCATACAGGATAACAGCAAGTCAGTTTTCCTGACTCCAGCCGTCCTGGAAACATATATTTTCAGGGCCCTGACAACATCTAGCAACTTGGAGTCCTCCAAGTCCCTAGTAGCCGCAGGTACCACAATAAGCTGGTTCAGGTGAAACGCTGACACCACCTTAGGGAGAAACTGGGGACGAGTCCGCAGCTCGGCCCTGTCCGAATGGACAATCAGATATGGGCTTTTGTGAGACAAAGCCGCCAATTCTGACACTCGCCTGGCCGAGGCCAGGGCCAACAGCATGGTCACTTTCCATGTGAGATATTTCAAATCCACAGATTTGAGCGGTTTAAACCAATGTGATTTGAGGAATCCCAGAACTACGTTGAGATCCCACAGTGCCACTGGAGGCACAAAAGGGGGTTGTATATGCAGTACTCCCTTGACAAACTTCTGGACTTCAGGAACTGAAGCCAATTTTTTTGTGGAAGAAAATCGACAGGGCCGAAATTTGAACCTTAATGGACCCCAATTTGAGGCCCATAGACACTCCTGTTTGCAGGAAATGCAGGAATCGACAGAGTTGAAATTCCTCCGTGGGGCCTTCCTGGCCTCACACCATGCAACATATTTTCGCCAAATGTGGTGATAATGTTGTGCGGTCACCTCCTTCCTGGCTCTGACCAGGGTAGGGATGACCTCTTCCGGAAAGCCTTTTTCCCTTAGGATCCGGCGTTCAACCGCCATGCCGTCAAACGCAGCCGCGGTAAGACTTGGAACAGACATGATCCTTGCTGAAGCAAGTCCCTTCTTAGTATCTCTTGAAGTTCCGGGTACCAAGTCCTTCTTGGCCAATCCGGAGCCACGAGTATAGTTCTTACTACTCTCCGTCTTATAATTCTCAGTACCTTGGGTATGAGAGGCAGAGGAGGGAACACATACACCGACTGGTACACCCACGGTGTTACCAGAGCGTCCCTGCTATTGCCTGAGGGTCTCTTGATCTGGCGCAATACCTGTCCAGTTTTTTGTTCAGACGGGACGCCATCATGTCCACCTTTGGTCTTTCCCAACGGTTCACAATCATGTGGAAGACTTCCAGATGAAGTCCCCACTCTCCCGGGTGGAGGTCGTGCCTGCTGAGGACGTCTGCTTCCCAGTTGTCCACTCCCGGAATGAACACCGCTGACAGTGTTATCACATGATTTTTCGCCCAGCGAAGAATCCTTGCTGCCATTGCCCTCCTGCTTCTTGTGCCGCCCTGTCTGTTTACGTGGGCGACTGCCGTGATGTTGTCCGACTGGATCAGCACCGGTTGACTTTGAAGCAGAGGTCTTCCTATGCTCAGAGCATTGTAAATTGCCCTTAGCTCCAGTATATTTATGTGGAGAGAAGTCTCCAGACTTGACCACACTCCTTGGAAATTTCTTCCCTGTGTGACTGCTCCCCAGCCTCTCAGGCTGGCATCCGTGGTCACCAGGACCCAGTCCTGAATGCCGAATCTGCTGCCCTCTAGTAGATGAGCACTCTGCAGCCACCACAGAAGAGACACCCTTGTCCTTGGAGACAGGATTATCCGCTGATGCATCTGAAGATGCGATCCGGACCATTCGTCCAGCAGATCCCACTGAAAAATTCATGCGTGAAATCTGCCGAATGGAATCGCTTCGTAAGAAGCCACCATTTTTCCCAGGACTCTTGTGCATTGATGCACTGACACTTGGCCTGGTTCTAGGAGGTTCCTAACTAGCTCGGATAACTCCCTGGCTTTCTCCTCCGGGAGAAACACCTTTTTCTGGACTGTGTCCAGAATCATCCCTAGGAACAGCAGACGTGTCGTCGGAATCAGCTGCGATTTTGGAATATTTAGAATCCACCCGTGCTGTCGTAGAACTACTTGAGATAGTGCTACTCCGACCTCCAACTGTTCTCTGGACCTTGCCCTTATCAGGAGATCGTCCAAGTAAGGGATAATTAAGACGCCTTTTCTTTGAAGAAGAATCATCATTTCGGCCATTACCTTGGTAAAGACCCGGGGTGCCGTGGACAATCCAAACGGCAGCGTCTGAAACTGATAGTGACAGTTCTGTACCACGAACCTGAGGTACCCTTGGTGAGAAGGGCAAATTGGGACATGGAGGTAAGCATCCTTGATGTCCAGGGACACCATATAGTCCCCTTCTTCCTGGTTCGCTATCACTGCTCTGAGTGACTCCATCTTGATTTGAACCTTTGTATGTAAGTGTTCAAAGATTTCAGATTTAGAATAGGTCTCACCGAGCCGTCTGGCTTCAGTACCACAAATAGTGTGGAATAATACCCCTTTCCTTGTTGTAGGAGGGGTACTTTGATTATCACCTGCTGGGAATACAGCTTGTGAATTGTTTCCAATACTGCCTCCCTGTCGGAGGGAGACGTTGGTAAAGCAGACTTCAGGAACCTGCGAGGGGGAGACGTCTCGAACTTCCAATCTGTACCCCTGGGATACTACTTGTAGGATCCAGGGGTCCACTTGCGAGTGAGCCCACTGCGCGCTGAAACTCTTGAGACGACCCCCCACCGCACCTGAGTCCGCTTGTACGGCCCCAGCGTCATGCTGAGGACTTGGCAGAAGCGGTGGAGGGCTTCTGTTCCTGGGAAGGAGCTGCCTGCTGCAGTCTTCTTCCCTTTCCTCTACCCCTGGGCAGATATGACTGGCCTTTTGCCCGCTTGCCCTTATGGGGACGAAAGGACTGAGGCTGAAAAGACGGTGTCTTTTTCTGCTGAGATGTGACTTGGGGTAAAAAAGGTGGATTTTCCAGCTGTTGCCGTGGCCACCAGGTCCGATGGACCGACCCCAAATAACTCCTCCCCTTTATACGGCAATACTTCCATGTGCCGTTTGGAATCTGCATCACCTGACCACTGTCGTGTCCATAAACATCTTCTGGCAGACATGGACATCGCACTTACTCTTGATGCCAGAGTGCAAATATCCCTCTGTGCATCTCGCATATATAGAAATGCATCTTTTAAATGCTCTATAGTCAATAAAATACTGTCCCTGTCAAGGGTATCAATATTTTCAGTCAGGGAATCCGACCAAGCCACCCCAGCGCTGCACATCCAGGCTGAGGCGATCGCTGGTCGCAGTATAACACCAGTATGTGTGTATATACTTTTTAGGATATTTTCCAGCCTCCTATCAGCTGGCTCCTTGAGGGCGGCCGTATCTGGAGACGGTAACGCCACTTGTTTTGATAAGCGTGTGAGCGCCTTATCCACCCTAGGGGGTGTTTCCCAACGCGCCCTAACTTCTGGCGGGAAAGGGTATAACGCCAATAATTTTCTATCGGGGGAAACCCACGCATCATCACACACTTCATTTAATTTATCTGATTCAGGAAAAACTACAGGTAGTTTTTTCACACCCCACATAATACCCTTTTTTGTGGTACTTGTAGTATCAGAAATATGTAACACCTCCTTCATTGCCCTTAACATGTAACGTGTGGCCCTAATGGAAAATACGTTTGTTTCTTCACCGTCGACACTGGAGTCAGTGTCAGTGTCCGTGTCTGTGTCTGTGTCGACCGACTGAGGTAATGGGCGTTTTAAAGCCCCTGACGGTGTTTGAGACGCCTGGACAGGTACTAATTGGTTTGCCGGCCGTCTCATGTCGTCAACCGACCTTGCAGCGTGTTGACATTATCACGTAATTCCCTAAATAAGCCATCCATTCCGGTGTCGACTCCCTAGAGAGTGACATCACCATTACAGGCAATTGCTCCGCCTCCTCACCAACATCGTCCTCATACATGTCGACACACACGTACCGACACACAGCACACACACAGGGAATGCTCTGATAGAGGACAGGACCCCACTAGCCCTTTGGGGAGACAGAGGGAGAGTTTGCCAGCACACACCAAAACGCTATAATTATACAGGGACAACCTTATATAAGTGTTTTCCCTTATAGCATCTTAATATATTATAATATCGCCACACAAAATGCCCCCCCTCTCTGTTTTAACCCTGTTTCTGTAGTGCAGTGCAGAGGAGAGCCTGGGAGCCTTCCTAGCAGCGGAGCTGTGTAGGAAAATGGCGCTGTGTGCTGAGGAGAATAGGCCCCGCCCCCTTTTCGGCGGGCTTCTTCTCCCGTTTTTCTGACAACCTGGCAGGGGTTAAATACATCCATATAGCCCCAGAGGCTATATGTGATGTATTTTTAGTCAGCATAGGTACTTTCATTGCTGCCCAGGGCGCCCCCCCCCAGCGCCCTGCACCCTCAGTGACCGTTGGTGTGAAGTGTGCTGAGAGCAATGGCGCACAGCTGCCGTGCTGTGCGCTACCTTAAGAAGACTGGGAAGTCTTCAGCCGCCGATTTCTGGACCTCTTCTCTCTTCAGCATCTGCAAGGGGGTCGGCGGCGCGGCTCCGGTGACCCATCCAGGCTGTACCTGTGATCGTCCCTCTGGAGCTAGTGTCCAGTAGCCTAAGAAGCCAATCCATCCTGCACGCAGGTGAGTTCACTTCTTCTCCCCTAAGTCCCTCGTTGCAGTGAGCCTGTTGCCAGCAGGACTCACTGAAAATAAAAAACCTAACAAAACTTTTACTCTAAGCAGCTCTTTAGGAGAGCCACCTAGATTGCACCCTTCTCGGCCGGGCACAAAAACCTAACTGAGGCTTGGAGGAGGGTCATAGGGGGAGGAGCCAGTGCACACCACCTGATCCTAAAGCTTTTACTTTTGTGCCCTGTCTCCTGCGGAGCCGCTATTCCCCATGGTCCTTACGGAGTCCCCAGCATCCACTTAGGACGTCAGAGAAATATGGAGATCAGTGAGAAAGTGCTGACAGCTTAGTCAAAATGATAAGCAAAAGAATTATAACCTTCTAAATCAGAAAGCACAAGGAAACTAAACATTCTATTGGTTTATTCACTATCTGGCACCACATCATTTTTGGGGTAACACACTGTGTGATATCACAGCTAAAACTCAATAACGTACAATAAAAGATGAATGCTTGTCCTGGTGATTCTAATGTCACTATAATAAAAACATTCAGACCATGCCAAGAGGAAGCTTCATAATGGGCATTTAGGAAACAAGACTGACCAGCTTTCTGTCGCGCAGACTCGAGATCGTGAATTACTTTGTAAGCAGAGAGAAAACGGAATGGGAAGAGTCGGCTTTTGATCACAGCGTTCTAGAAAAACAAAAATATGTGGTCATAAATTTGTTAAGAAAACATAAAGCCACTGATCAAAAGCACTTGTACAAAATCCAATTTAAAGCTGAAAAATCATGTAATACCTGGTTGGACAAACGTGCATTCACTTCCCTGTGATGTTTCTCACTAATACCTGCTCTGATCAAATTCCTCAGGTTCCTCAGTAAAGCCATGAAAGGAACTTTATGGTTGTCTGCGTGCCAAAGATGAAATAAAATAGAAGTGATTAACACAGTTGTCAAATGTGACCATTCCTGGTCCCCAAACTTATAATGACTCACCAAGCAAACTCTCCCACACAGGGCCTGTGTTGCCTTTCTGGCTCAATTCCCTTTCCCATGTCTCTGGCTGCTTCAGTTTCATTCTATGGCTTGACAGGTGGGATTGCCAAGGACCCTCAAGACCACTACGGGAAAAGGAACGCAGGTCTTTGGGATACCTAGGTCAAGCAAATAGAAGTGATATGTTCAATACAAATGACGATACAAATTGGTAAATTTAGGTTGAAGGAGAGACAGAGAGAGAGAGAGACAGAGACAGAGAGAGAGAGAGAGAGAAGGAAAGATAGAGAACGGGAGGGAGAGTGAGGGGGGATAGATAGATAGATAGATAGATAGATAGATAGATAGATAGATAGATAGATAGATAGATAGATAGATAGATAGATAGATAGATAGATACACAGACAGACATGCAGGGAAACATAAAGATGGAGTGAGAGACAGCAAGAAAAGAACTTCTATTTACCTGCACTTTAGTAAAAACACCCCAAAGAAAGACAAAAAGGCATAAAGATAGAGTGTGAAAAATATAAACAGAAAGAGGTACAGACAAACAAAAATTTGACCTGCAGCCAAGCAGACTCATGACATGATTTGCTGGTTTGGAGATATGTAATCTCTGAATCAAACTCTTCATGGAGAACTCGTCTTTTGCCTTCTTGCCAGTGGCAACAGAAGTGGAAGAATCAAACTGTGGGAAGATGATTTACAAAACAGGAACATTACAGAACATAAAGTCAACTTTAAAAAGATAAGATCTTAACTTTAAATCAACTTACTTACAGTGTATATACTGAATCTGTGCAGTGGAAGAACTCACCTCTTCCTGCAGAAGCTTTAATGAAGGCTCCAAAGTTCTTAACGTTTTTCCAAAAATCGCAACTCTGCAAGTCTGAAAAAAAGCAGAGAGATTAAACAGGCCAAGCTGAGAGTTTGCAATGTATAAATATGATAAATAACAACCACCATGCCATGCTACCCAGATTTTGCCAACGATCTGATGTAATGTGCTCTAACATGCTCTGGAACAGGCAGTATACCACAAGGTAAGCTTGGCAGTGACCCAATTAATCTATCTACCTGACTATGGACAGTTTGGAAGCTGGCCAGCCTTTGCTGACATTGTAAAGAACCAACAGGTCATTCATCCTGCGCAGGTTCTAGGTCCTATAGAGAATCTTAATCCTCTTGCAATGTCCACAGAAAAAGGAAATACTTTTCATCTTGCAATTGATTTTGGAAAAGAGCTTAGAAACCACTGTCGGCTGATAAAAGGTAATGAAAGATGAGAAAATAAGATCTATAATACTCTTCTAGCTTCAGAAACAGATAGGAATTCAACTTTCCAGAAAAAAGATTTTCAACTTCACCAAAACCAGCTAAAGAATGGTGCTACAGAACCATACGCACCAGTCTGAGAGCCAATTGAGTTATTGCAGGATGTATTAAAAGCTGTAAATACAACACTCACCATGACAAGGTCTGCACTTCAGGTAAAAGAGCCAGATTTTACAGAAATAAAACTGAAAGGGCTGAGACCTGAATCTACATAGAGCTAAGTTTTATATCCACTTCAGGAAACAGCATCAACCATTCCAAGTGAAAAGATATAATGAACTCCCTTTGATTCATGCTAAGTGAGGAAACCTGTTGTAATTCTTAAAACAGGTGTTTGAGCCTTGAAAATTGGTATTCGCAATGTTATGGCACATCCCAGGAATGAAAAACTCTGCAATGTCTGTGACATGTTGCTCCACCCAACACATGATGCTGCTGGTCTCTGTATCTAGGGCTTTCTTGTTGCCTCCTTATATAAGCCACAGCTGTGGTACTGTCAGACTGTATCTGACAATTTGCACAACATTGGAGGACCTGCAACTTTACTGTAAAGAAGAACCGACACTTGTCTGCATGTCAGCTGGGACTTCTCAAGTCCAAGTAGTGTTCTCCAATAAGCACACCTCCTACAGAAGGCCCAGAAAGATCATCCACTGGGAAAGAGTCGAGCTGCATTTCTTGGTATTGGGAAGCAACTACGACCTTCCAGTCCAGGCTATTTCCAAAATAGGAGTCTGTAGCAAGGTTGGTAAATATGCCTTGATGGGAAGATTATCTTGATAAGGGAGGACTGTCACTACAACACTGTACAGCCAGGAGTGCCGCACTCTACACTTCTATATCACCTGTCTGGGACTGTGATGGCACTGGGAGTGCCGGACCACTTGATCATATATATATATATATATATATATATATATATATATATATTTATTTATTATTTAATGTATTTATTTTTTTATTTTATTTTTTCATTTGTAGTTGAGGGTGCTGGTTAAATTATTAGTATTGCATAGTCCATGTCCACCTGAGCCAATGAGGGTACAGCCAATACACAGGTAGCCAGCAGACCAATTCTATATCAAAGAACTTTTTAATATCATCGAGTCATAAAAAACAGTGCCTTGGCATAAGTGCAAAAATAGCAAAGATTTGCAGTCAGTAATCAGGGTTTAATATAATCACCCATTCCTTTTATATCCCGGGACTGAGCACCCAAGATTTCTGTTGCTGGCCCTGACTGAACATGAAGCAATTTGGAGTGGCTTCTGCTGCTACAGGAAAGATACCATGACAGAGATGAGCTGCTGGCAGAAAGTGGTGCCAGTTGCAGCATCTCTGCTGTTATCCTCAAGTATTCTCAGCTGTGACTGAGGCAGTACAATACAGAAGTTTAAAAGTAGAATAGTATGACAAAGCCTACTTT
The DNA here is from genome assembly GCF_028390025.1 of Pseudophryne corroboree. Lineage (NCBI taxonomy): Eukaryota > Metazoa > Chordata > Amphibia > Anura > Myobatrachidae > Pseudophryne > Pseudophryne corroboree. The sequence goes on along the minus strand of NC_086444.1, from coordinate 427,286,889 downwards.
AAAAGAAAAAATAGGATTTTAATTAACTGCCGGTAAATCCTTTTCTCGTAGTCCGTAGAAGATGCTGGGGTCCATATTAGTACCATGGGGTATAGACGGGTCCACCAGGAGCCATTGGCACTTTAAGAGTTTAACAGTGTGGGCTGGCTCCTCCCTCTATGCTCCACCTACCAGACTCAGTCTAGAAACTGTGCCCGAGGAGACGACATACATCGAGAGAAGGAAATACACAGATAGTGGCGAGATTCATACCAGCTCACACAACAAGGCAAATCCGGCCAACAGGCCGGAGCACTCAGCAACAGCTGAAATAGTACTGAAACAGGAACGAACACAGAACTTACCTAGGAACCAGGTAGTACTGAACCAAATAACCACTGCAGGATAAAGAAGCGCTGGGCGGGCGCCCAGCATCCTCTACTGACTACGAGAAAAGAATTTACCGGTAGGTAATTAAAATCCTATTTTCTCTTACGTCCTGGAGGATGCTGTGGTCCATATTAGTACCATGGGGATGTACCAAAGCTCCCAGAACGGGAGGGAGAGTGTGCAGGCTCCTGCAGAACTGCTTGACCAAACTTGAGGTCATCAGAGGCCAAAGTATCGAACTTGTAAAACTTAGAAAACGTGTTCGAACCAGACCAAGTAGCTGCTCGGCAAAGCTGTAAGGCCGAGACACAACGGGCAGTCGCCCAGAAAGAACCCACTTTACGAGTAGAGTGGGCCTTAACCGATTTTGGACACGGCAATCCTGCCGCAGAATAGGCATGCTGGATGGTGAACCTGATCCAGCGAGAAATCGACTGCTTAGAAGCAGGACACCCAATTTTCTTGGGACCATAGAGGACAAATAGAGTCAGATTTCCTGAGACGAGCAGTCCTCTTCACACAAATCTTCAAAGTCCTCACAACATCCAAGGCCTTTGAAGCAACTGAGGAGTCAGTAGCCACTGGCACCACAATAGGTTGGTTGATATGAAAAGGCGACACAACATTAGGAAGGAACTGTGGACGAGTCCTGAGTTCCGCCCCATCTTCATGGAAGACCAGATAGGGACTTTTACAGGACAAAGCCCCCAATTCCGATACACGTCGAGCAGAAGCCAAGGCCAAAAAAGTTACCGCTTCCATATCAGAAACTTAATTTCAACCTCCTGTAGATGCTCAAACCAATCCGATTGCAGGAACTGCAACACCACATCAAGATCCCATGGTGCCGTTGGCGCCACAAAAGGGGGCTGGATGTGCAGAACCCCTTTCAAAAAGGTCTGAACCTCAGGGGGGCCAGCCAATTGTTTCTGGAAGAAAATGGATAAGGCCAAAATCTGGACCTTGATGGAGCCCAATCTCAGGCGTAAATCCACATCTGCTTGCAGGAAAAGGAGAAACCGTCCAAGTTGAAACTCCACCGCAGGAAACTTCTTGGATTCACACCAATACACATACTTTTTCCAAAGTCGATGGTAACGTTTAGACGTTACCCCCTTCCTAGCCTGTATCAGGGTAAGAATAACCTTGCTCGGAATACCCTTCCGAGCTAAGATCTGGCGCTCAACCGCCATGCCGTCAAACGTAGCCATGGTAAGTCTTGATAAGCGAACGGCCCCTGTAGTAGAAGATCCTCCCGAAGACGCAGAGGCCTTGGATCTTCCAGCAGTAGATCCAGCAGATCCGCGTACCAAGCCCTCCTTGGCCAGTCCGGAGCAATGAGGATTGCCAGAACCCTTGTTCTTTTTACAAGTTGTAGAACTCTTGGTATAAGAGGAAGTGGAGGGAACACATACACTGACGTGAACACCCACGGCGTTACTAGTGCGTCCACCGCCACTGCCTGTGGGTCTCCCGACCTGGAACAGTACCTCCTAAGCTTCTTGTTGAGGTGGGAGGCCATCATGTCTATGTGAGGAACCCCCCACCAACCGGTTACCTCCTCGAACACCTCCGGGTGGAGGCCCCGCTCTCCTGGATGGAGACTGTGTCTGTTGAGGAAATCCACTTCCCAGTTGTCTACTCCCGAAATGAAGATTGCTGACATCGCTACAGCGTGCCTTTCTGCCTAGAGGAGGATCCTTGTCACCTCTGACATTGCTGCCCTGCTCTTTGTTCCGCCCTGTCGGTTTATGTAGGCCGCTGTGGTCTCGTTCTTCGACTGCACCTGAACAGCCCGATCCTGTAGAAGGTGTGCCGCTTGAAGAAGGCCGTTGTATACGGCTCTTGGCTCCAGGATGTTTATCGGAAGAAGGGATTACTGACTTGACCACCTTCCTTGGAAGGTTTCCCCTTGAGCGACTGCTCCCCAACCTCTTAGACTTGCATCCGTGGTTAGAAGGATCCAGTCCTGAACCCCGAACCTTGGGCCCTCCAGAAGGTGAGGTAGTTGCAGCCACCAGAGGAGCGAAATCCTTGCTTTCAGCAACAGACATATTAACTGGTGCATATGTAAGTGAGATCCCGACCACTGGTCCAAGAGATCCAGTTGAAAGGACCGAGCATGAAACCTTCCGTACTGCAGAGCCTCATAGGAGGCAACCATCTTCTCCAGAAGGCGGATGCACTGATGAACCGATACCCGGGCCGGCTTCAAGACATCCCGGACCATTGTTTGAATCACCAACACTTTCTCCACCGGTAGAAACACCCTCTGCACCTCCGTGTCGATGATTATCCCCAGGAAAGACAGCCTCCTTGTCGGCTCCAGATAAGACTTTGGAAGGTTCAGGATCCAACCGTGCTCCTTGAGCAGATGCGTCGTGAGAGCAATGGATCTTAACAACTTCGTACTGCAGAGCCTCATAGGAGGCAACCATCTTCTCCAGAAGGCGGATGCACTGATGAACCGGTACCCGGGCCGGCTTCAAGACATCCCGGACCATTGTTTAAATCACCAACACTTTCTCCACCGGTAGAAACACCCTCTGCACCTCCATGTCGAGGATTATACCCAGGAAAGACAGCCTCCTTGTCGGCTCCAGATGAGACTTTGGAAGGTTCAGGATCCAACCGTGCTCCTTGAGCAGATGCGTCGTGAGAGCAATGGATCTTAACAACTTCTCGCTGGACGATGCCTTGATCAGCAGGTCGTCCAGAAACGGAATTATGTTCACCCCCTGCTTGTGGAGAACCATCATCTCTGCCATCACCTTGGTGAAGATCCTCGGTGCTGTGGAGAGACCGAATGGCAGTGCCTGAAACTGATAGCGATCTTCTAACAGTGCAAACCTGAGATAAGCCTGATGCTGTGACCAAATGGGAATGTGGAGGTACACATCCTTGATGTCCAGGGACACGAGGAACTCCCCCTCCGTCAGTCCTGAGATAACCGCTCGCAGAGACTCCATTTTGAATTTGAAGTCCCCGAGATAAGGGTTCAATGATTTCAAGTTCAGAATTGGCCTGACCGAACCATCCGGCTTCGGTACCACAAAAAGGTTTGAATAGTAACCTTTGTTCAACTGATGAGGTGGAACTGGAACAATGACCTCCGTCAATACCAATTTTCGGATAGAATCCAGTAAAATAGCTCTGTCTGCCAGCAAGCCTGATTTGAAGAATCGGTGAGGTGGGAGAGTTTGAAACTCCAGCCTGTACCCCCGGGACAGAATATCCTGTATCCAGGGATCCAGGCCGGACGACACCCAGACGTGGCTGAAATGCCGGAGTCTTGCTCCCACCTGACCTACTTCCAGGCTGCGCAGTCCAACGTCATGCAGAGGACTTTGAGGCACCAGAAGCAGGCTTTTGGTCCTGGGAACCTGCGGGAGCAGGCTTTTTGGATTTGGCACGACCACCTCTAAAGAAGGTGTGAGGGGGCTTGTTCTTTCTAGTCTTTTTTTGCAGCTGAGGGGAGAAAAGGAGACTTACCCGCTGTAGCTGTGGCAATCCACGCATCCAGCGCCTCCCCAAACAGAGCCTGACCTGTATAGGGTAGGCTCTCCACACTTTTCCTGGATTCCACGTCCGCAGACCATTGGCGCAGCCAGAGACCCCTGCGAGCCGAGACGGACATGGAGGAGATCCCCGCAGCCATGGAACCCAGATCCTTCATGGATTCCACCAGAAACCCTGCAGAATCCTGTATGTTACGTAAAAACAAATCAACATCACCTTTATCCATCGTAGTCAAGTCCTCCTGCAGAGTGATTAACCACTCTGCTATTGCTTTTGAAATTCATGCACAGGCAAAAGTAGGCCGCAGTATCCCCCTGAAGCCGTGTATATGGATTTAAGCGTAGCATCCACCTTGCGATCCGCCGGGTCTTTCAACACGGTAGATCCCAGGACAGGCAAAACCACTTGTTTTGACCGCCTGGAAACAGAGGCGTCAACTATAGGTAGGGACTCCCATTTTTTTCTAACGGCCTCCGGGAAGGGAAAAGCAACCAGAACCCTTTTAAGGATCTGGAATTTTTACTCCGGGTTTTCCCAGGCCTTTTCAAAAATGGTATTTAATTCCTTAGAAGCAGGGAAGGTGAGAGGGGCTTTCTTACAGTCTGTAAAAAAAGCCTCCTCAACCTGCTCAGCAGGTGTGTCAGAAATATTTAACACATCCCGCATGGCCTCAATCATCAATTGCACCCCCTTAGCAAGTGATGCCATCCCCCTTGACACATCCCCATCACCGTCTGCTGTGTCAGAATCGGTATCCGTGTCATCCTGCGTAATTTGGGCAAGAGCACGTTTGTGAGAATGTACCACAGGGGGCCCCGGGGGAGCAGTATCGGACCATACTGCCATAGAGGACTGCAATACCTGAGTTGCATGCTCAGTCCTTGCAACCATTTCAGGAATCTGAGAAATAGACCCCCTAAGAGAGGCTAACCACTCCGGTTCCCTAGCCGGGATCTGCGCTACAACAGTGCAATCCTGATTACATGGGATGGGATCTTCCTGAGAAGATAAATCCTCTGCAGCATATGAGACAGAGTCTCTAGACATGGTTGCTTGCACACCCCACATACACACAGGGTACAGGGCAGACAGAGTTTCCCCCCCAAGAATGGCAGGGAGAAACAGAGATTGGAGCCAACCCACACACAGCTCTATACAGGTATAGGAAGACCCTTAACCAGCGCTGACTGTGTCCCTTAATAGGTGACACAGTCTATACACCACCTCCCCTCCCTTCTACAACCCCCAGGTACCGTACAGATAGCTGGAGTTGCTCTGGAAGGACTGCTCTTCACAGGCAGCGTTTCCCTCACAGCGCTGCATCATGTACTGCGGAGCCCCCGGAGCGCAGTCAGTACTGTAGACGCCATCTTCACATCGGCTCCCCGCTTTACAGGGAGCCGATGACTCACTCGCCACACTTCAGCTCTGCAAGGGGGTAGCGGCATGCTGTCGCGGTGAGCATTCCCCTGCGGCGGGGAGCGATGTATCCACTCTGGAGCTCAGAGTCCAGTCAGCAGAAACAGTGGCTCAAGACCCCGCAGGGCGGACACTGCTCCCCCCTCAGTCCCTCGCTGCAGGGAGGCTGTTGCCAGCAGCCTTCCTGTAAAATAACAAACTCTAAAAAAACTTTTACTAAAGAAGCTCTGTAGAGCTCCCCTAGCTGTGACCGGCTCCTCCAGGCACATTTTCTAAACTGAGTCTGGTAGGAGGGGCATAGAGGGAGGAGCCAGCCCACACTGTTAAACTCTTAAAGTGCCAATGGCTCCTGGTGGACCCGTCTATACCTCATGGTACTAATATGGACCCCAGCATCCTCTAGGACGTAAGAGAAAAGGTTGCTATCTGTAGACCTAAGATGAACACCTAGCTTTGGCAGAAGTTCCCAGGGGACATAGAGGGGGAGGAGATTAGGTGACAAAACCTCAAATTACCTATCAGCACACTCTATATCCGTGGCAATCCAGTGTCCTCCAATGGATTAATAAAATACATTTAAAATAAAAATATTTATGATAAAGAGGAAATAATATACATTGTACAGAAATAATCTTACTCTTGTTTTCTTCTCTCTCTTTTTCTGGGAAGCATGTTTCCCACGCTGTCTACGAGTATTGTACTTTGCAAGCTGATATTCACTAAACTCTTTGAACTTGAGGGTCAATGCTGTACGGAGGCAGGATGGCAGTGGAGCCAGTTTATCTCCCGTTCCTGCCAGGCTCTACAAGACAAACGTAACAGAAGAATTAAACTCTATAAACCTACCTACTGGTCAAAGGAGACATCAAATCTAGCCACGACAATTTGTCTGGACAGTTACTTTAATAAATACATTCCTACAAACACATTTATTACAGACAATTACAGGGGAATGTATGCTTACTTCTATTTTATTTTCTATAAAACTGTATTTTGCATAATATGAAATAAAAGCAGGAATAGCTTCAGTTTACCATGCTTTAGTCAGTGACATAGGCTGCTTTTACACAGCAATAATATTAAATGCAAAACCAGCCATGTTTTCCATGAACCTTGATCTCAGCAACACGCATAAACATGAAGGGGCCAAAGCAGAACTGAACGCAAGTCTGATGTAATTACACCAGCGTATAAAGACCAAAGAGACGGAAGTATTCCATATAGAGGGCACACTCGGACTTTGTGACAATAAACTATAAGTCAGATATCATTTTTAATATCTGACCACAAATGTTAAAATATAACTTTTATTTGATAATATTCTAAAACTTCTGCGAAAATATTGTGCAAGTGAAAAAAGGGGGGATGTGAATATGATAAACAAATGTGAAATAAAAATTCAGCCACTGCAAATGTCAAATCTTCACTCTCTCAAGTGTTATGTATCCAAGTTTGTTACAATATTCTGTTTCTTAATATCCTAATGGAAAAAATAAGAATTTACTCACCAGTAATTCTATTTCTCGTAGTCCGTAGTGGATGCTGGGTACTCCGTAAGGACCATGGGAATAGACGGGCTCCGCAGGAGACTGGGCACTCTAAAAGAAAGATTAGGTACTATCTGGTGTGCACTGGCTCCTCCCTCTATGCCCCTCCTCCAGACCTCAGTTAGGGAAACTGTGCCCGGAAGAGCTGACACTACAAGGAAAGGATTTGGAATCCAGGGTAAGACTCATACCAGCCACACCAATCACACCGTAAAACTCGTGATAACTATACCCAGTTAACAGTATGAATAACAACTGAGCCTCACTAAACAGATGGCTCATAACAATAACCCTTTAGTTAAGCAATAACTATATACAAGTATTGCAGACAATCCGCACTTGGGACGGGCTCCCAGCATCCACTACGGACTACGAGAAATAGAATTACCGGTGAGTAAATTCTTATTTTCTCTGACGTGCTAGTGGATGCTGGGTACTCCGTAAGGACCATGGGGATTATACCAAAGCTCCCAAACGGGCGGGAGAGTGCGGATGACTCTGCAGCACCGAATGAGCAAACTCAAGGTCCTCCTCAGCCAGGGAATCAAACTTGTAGAATTTTGCAAACGTGTTTGACCCCGACCAGGTAGCAGCTCGGCAAAGTTGTAATGCCGAGACCCCTTGGGCAGCCGCCCAAGAAGAGCCCACTTCCTCGTGGAATGGGCTTTTACTGATTTAGGATGCGGCAGTCCAGCCGCAGAATGTGCAAGGTGAATCGTGCTACAGATCCAGCGAGCAATAGTCTGCTTAGAAGCAGGAGCACCCAGCTTGTTGGGTGCATGCAGGAGAAACAGCGAGTCAGTATTTTCTGACTCTAGCCGTCCTGGAAACATAGATTTTCTGGGCCCGGACTACATCCAGCAACTTGGAAGCCTCCAAGTCCCGAGTAGCCGCAGGCACCACAATAGGTTGGTTTAAATGAAACGCTGATACCACCTTAGGGAGAAATTGGGGACGAGTCCTCAATTCTGCCCTGTCCCTATGGAAGATCAGATAAGGGCTTTCACACGACAAAGCCGCCAATTCTGACACACGCCTAGCCGAAGCCAAGGCCAAATATATATATGACCACTTTCCACGTGAGATACTTAAACTCCACGTTCTGAAGTGGCTCAAAACAATGTGATTTTAGGAAATCCAACACTACGTTGAGATCCCAAAGTGCCACTGGAGGCACAAAAAGGGGGCTGAATATGCAGCACTCCCTTAACAACGTCTGAACTTCAGGCAGCATCTTTCCTAGCCTTTAACAGCGTAGGAATCACTTCATGTGGAACGCCCTTTTCCGTTAGGATCCGGCGTTCAACCGCCAAGCCTTCAAACGCAGCCGCGGTAAGTCTTGGATCAGACAGGGCCCCTGCAGTAACAGGTCCTGTCTGAGAGACAGAGGCCATGGGTCCTCCGAGATCATTTCTTGTAGTTCCGGGTACCAAGTTCTTCTTGGCCAATCCGGAACTACGAGTATAGTTCTTACTCCTCTCTTACTTACTATCCTCAGTACCTTGGGTATGAGAGGAAGAGGAGGGAACACATAAACCGACTGGTACACCCACGGTGTCACTAGTGCGTCCACAGCTATCGCCTGAGGGTCTCTTGACCTGGCGCAATATCTTTTTTAGCTTTTGTTGAGGCGGGACGCCATCATGTCCACCTGTGGCCGTTCCCAACAGTTCACAATCTGCGTGAAGACTTCTGGATGAAGTCCCCACTCTCCCGGGTGGAGGTCGTGCCTGCTGAGGAAGTCTGCTTCCTAGTTTTCCACACCCGGAATGAACACTGCTGACAGTGTTAGCACGTGATACTCCGCCCATCGGAGAATCCTTGTGGCTTCTGCCAACGCCATCCTGCTTCTTGTGCCGCCTTGTCGGTTTACATGGGCGACAGCCGTGATGTTGTCTGACTGAATCAGCACCGGCTGGTTTTGAAGCAGGGGTTCTGCTTGCCTTAGGGCATTGTAAATGGCCCTTAGGTCCAGAATATTTATGTGTAGGGAAGTCTCCTGACTCGACCATTGTCCTTGGAAGTTTCTTCCCTGAGTGACTGCTCCCCAACCTCGGAGGCTTGCATCCGTGGTCACCAGGACCCAGTCCTGAATGCCGAATCTGCGGCCCTCAAGAAGATGAGCACTCTGCAGCCACCACAGCAGAGACACCCTGGCCCTCGGGGACAGGGTGATCAGCTGATGCATCTGAAGATGCGATCCTCACTTGTCTAACAGGTCCCACTGAAAGTTCCTTGCAAGGAACCTGCCGAAGGGAATTGCTTCGAAAGAAGCTACCATCTTTTCCAGGATTCGCGTGCAATGATGCACCGACACCTGTTTTGGTTGCAGGAGGTCTCTGACCAGAGATGACAACTCCTTGGCCTTCTCCTCCGGGAGAAACACCTTCTACTGTTCTGTGTCCAGAAACATGCCCAATATCAGCAGACGCGTCGTAGGAACCAGCTGCGACTTTGGGATATTCAGAATCCAGCCGTGCTGTTGTAGCACTTCCTGAGATAGTGCTACTCCGATCAACGACTGCTCCTTGGACCTCGCCTTTATAAGGAGATCGTCCAAGTACGGGATAATTATAACTCCCTTCTTTCGAAGGAGTATCATCATTTTGGCCATTACCTTGGAACACACCCTCGGTGCCGTGGACAGACCAAGCGGCAACGTCTGGAATTGGTAATGGCAGTTCTGTACCACAACCTTGAGGTACTCCTGGTGAGGTGGGTAAATGGGGACATGTAGGTAAGCATCCATGATGTCCAGTGACCCCATAATATCCCCCTCTTCTAGGCTTGCAATAACTGCCCTGAGCGATTCTATTTTGAACTTGAACTTCCTTATATAAGTGTTCAAGGATTTCAAATTTAGAATGGGTCTCACCGAACCGTCTGGTTTCGGTATCACAAACATTGTGGAATAGTAACCTCGTCCCTGTTGAAGGAGAGGAACTTTGATTATCACCTGCTGGAGGTACAGCTTGTGAATTGCCGCCAGTACTACCTCCCTTTCCTTGGGAGTAGCAGGCAAGGCTGATTTGAGGTAACGGCGAGGGGGAGACGTCTCAAACTCCAGCTTGTATCCCTGAGATACCTGTAGAACCCAGAGATCCACCTGTGAGTGAACCCACTGGTCGCTGAAGTTCCGGAGACGGGCCCCCACCGCACCTGGCTCCACCTGTGGAGCCCCAGCGTCATGCGGTGGACTTAGTGGAAGCAGGGGAGGATATTTGTTCCTGGGAACTGGCTGTCTGGTGCAGCTTTTTCCCTCTACCCCTGCCTCTGGGCAGAAAGGACGCGCCTCTGACCCGCTTGCCTTTCTGAGGCCGAAAGGACTGTACTTGATAATACGGTGCTTTCTTAGGCTGTGAGGGGACCTGAGGTAAAAAGGTCGACTTCCCAGCTGTTGCTGTGGACACGAGGTCCAAGAGACCGTCCCCAAACAATTCCTCACCCTTATAAGGCAAAACTTCCATGTGCCTTTTAGAATCAGCATCACCTGTCCACTGCGGAGTCCATAATACTCTCCTGGCAGAAATGGACATTGCATTAATTCTAGATGCCAGCCGGCAAATGTCCCTCTGTGCATCTCTCATATATAAGACTACGTCTTTAATATGCTCTATAGTTACCAAAATAGTGTCCCTGTCAAGGGAATCAATGTTATCTGACAGGGAATCAGACCATGCTGCTGCAGCACTACACATCCATGCTGAAGCAATAGCAGGTCTCAGTATAGTACCCAAGTGTGTATACACAGACTTCAGGATAGCCTCCTGCTTTCTATCTGCAGGCTCCTTTAAGGCGGCCGTATCCTGAGACGGCAGTGCCACCTTTTTTGATAAGCGTGTGAGCGCTTTGTCCACCTTAGGGGATGTCTCCCAGCGTAACCTATCCGTTGGCAGGAAAGGGTACGCCATTAGTAACCGCTTAGAAATTACTAGTTTCTTATCTGGGGAACCCCACGCTTCTTCACACAATTCGTTTAACTCATCAGATGGGGGAAAAGTCACTGGCTGCTTTTTCTCCCCAAACATAATACCCTTTTTTGTGGTAACCGGGTTAATGTCAGAAATGTGCAACACATTTTTCATTGCCGTAATCATACATCGAATGGCCCTAGTGGATTGTATATTTGTCTCATCCTCGTCGACACTGGAGTCAGACCCCGTGTCGACATCTGTGTCAGCCATCTGAGATAGCGGGCGTTTTTGAGCCCCTGACGGCCCCTGAGATGCCTGGGCAGGCGCGGGCTGAGATGCCGGCTGTCCCAAAGCTGCGTCATCGAACCTTTTATGTAAGGACTTGACACTGTCGGTTAATACCTTCCACATATCCATCCACTCAGGTGTCGACCCCGCAGGGGGTGACATCACACTTATCGGCACCTGCTCCGCCTCCACATAAGCCTCATCAAACATGTCGACACAGCCGTACCGACACACCGCACACACACAGGGAATGCTCTGACTGAGGACAGGACCCCACAAAGTCCTTTGGGGAGACAGAGAGAGAGAGAGTATGCCAGCACACACCACAGCGCTATACAATCAGGGATTTACACTAACACAAAGTGATTTTTCCCTATAGCTACCTTACATATACAGTTTGCGCCTAAATTTAGTACCCCCCCCCCTATCTTTTTTACCCTCTGAGCCTGGAAATTGCAGGGGAGAGCCTGGGGAGCTGTCTTCCAGCGGAGCTGTGAAGAGGAAATGGCGCCAGTGTGCTGAGGGAGATAGCCCCGCCCCCTTCTCGGCGGACTTCTCCCGCTCTTATATTAATATTATGGCAGGGGATTTTTGCACATATATAGTTTTTTAGACTATATTATGTGCTGTTTGCCAATGTAAGGTACTCTAATTGCAGCCCAGGGCGCCCCCCCCCCCAGCGCCCTGCACCCATCAGTGACCGGAGTATGTGGTGTGCATAGGGAGCAATGGCGCACAGCTGCAGTGCTGTGCGCTACCTTAATGAAGACCGGAGTCTTCAGCCGCCGATTTCCAGGATGTTCTTCTTGCTTCTGGCTCTGCAAGGGGGACGGCGGCGCGGCTCCGGGACCGGACGACCGAGGCTGGGCCTGTGTTCGATCCCTCTGGAGCTAATGGTGTCCAGTAGCCTAGAAGCCCAAGCTAGCTGCAAGCAGGTAGGTTCGCTTCTCTCCCCTAAGTCCCTCGTAGCAGTGAGTCTGTTGCCAGCAGATCTCACTGAAAATAAAAAACCTAACAAATACTTTCTTTACTAGAAGCTCAGGAGAGCCCCTAGTGTGCAACCAGCTCGAGCCAAGGACAGATTCTAACTGAGGTCTGGAGGAGGGGCATAGAGGGAGGAGCCAGTGCACACCAGATAGTACCTAATCTTTCTTTTAGAGTGCCCAGTCTCCTGCGGAGCCCGTCTATTCCCATGGTCCTTACGGAGTACCCAGCATCCACTAGGACGTCAGAGAAAATTGTATCTGTATCAAGTTAAACTGTGAGATGAGTAATTCCACTATTTATGACTGGTCTACTATGTAAATTTGTTTCTCTCGATATTAACAGTGTGCGCATCACTGTTTGTGCAAATATCTTCTATACATAGAGACAATATCATGTATAGTCTTAATATGTGGATTTCTACTTCTCAGGTAGACATAAATGTCTGTCTCCCGGATTCATCTATTAGATTAGCCAGTTTGGGAATAAATGCCAAATGTTCTTCTATGATATTTCCCTCAGCTGTATTCTCTATTAAATGAGGCCGTCCAGTTCAGGAGAATTATTCTTCTCTATAGATATGTTTTAATACTGTACGTCTAATTGTGTTTATATATATGCATAGATGCAACACAATGCGAATTATTGAATAGGGGACTGCAGCGCGTTATGATTAGATAATTTACTCAATAAAGAGATTATGTATTAAATGTAACAGATATCCCTTGTCATTAAACCTTTTTAATCCCACCACTTATGCATATGTGGCGGCAATATTTTAATAGGGCGCGTTTGATAAGATGTATATAATATGGACAATTTGATAATATATTGTCCTTATATCACACAGCCCAGCTTCTATATGAGTCTTCTATATGGAAGACTCTTTGGTCTTTATATGTACATAATTTATTCCTAGGAGCACCTCCCAAATAATAAAATTGATAGATTAATAACAAGATTTAATTCTATGGGAAAGGACTGAATATGACTTATTGTAAGACTAATGATACAGTAAATATATATGCCTGTGCGACCTCTTCTTTTCTTTTGTTTTGTAATTACACAAGCACACAGAACGATACAGATATTTGCCTGTATGCAGAGTTGTAAGCAACTATGCAACTGCACCTTCTTTAACTATACGCTTGCTGTCATCATTATTAGTGCACACTTGCACCAGCAATATCCATCTGCAAACAGGCTTGTTTTCATGTAATAGAAGTCTCCAGTTCCATCTATATGTCCTTTCTGAAATGTGCCTATGTGCAGGCACCCAGTTGCGCCTCTTCACCCACAAGTGGAGATTTGACTGAGTGGTGTATAACTTTGGATCGCTCTTAGTTGTATGCACTGAGCAAAATCATGTAAGAGCTGTCCACAAAATAGAGCGTTGTGACCAGCTCTGCAAAATGTTTAAAAGAAAGCCACCAAGGAATTTGCTAACTTCCTACACCCTCTCTAATCAATGGGTAGCTAAACCCCTCACCCCTTGTACTCTTGCTTCTTTGTAATATATGACTCCTCAGAGCTCCTGTCTGGCACAAATCCGCTCTCATGGAACAGACCACTTCTCTGTCTGCAACTCATCCCAGGGTCTGGGCATGCAACCTCTCTCTAGCATAGGCTTCTCCTGAGCTTTTCATCTGGAGGACTCGAACTCTCCTATTCCTCATAAAAATCAGAGTCTATAACTAGGGCTCAGTTATCCAGTCAGGAAGAGCCAATGGTTACAAATGTTAGTGAGAATCAATAATTATACATACATACATACAGGCCGGTGCAAGGTCTCTCTGCACCCTAGGCAAAGCTTCAGGCTACTGCCCCGAAAACCTGCAAACCCCACCACCACCACCACTTCTCGGAGAGGAGATGCAGGTGGCCACTAGGTGGGCTGGCGTGAATTGCATCATTATACATATACTGAGAAAAGGGACAACACTTAAAATAAGATTTTACTTACCGATAAATCTATTTCTCATAGTCCGTAGTGGATGCTGGGGACTCCGTCAGGACCATGGGGAATAGCGGCTCCGCAGGAGACAGGGCACAAAAGCAAGCTTTTAGGATCACATGGTGTGTACTGGCTCCTCCCCCTATGACCCTCCTCCAAGCCTCAGTTAGGTACTGTGCCCGGACGAGCGTACACAATAAGGAAGGATCTTGAATCCCGGGTAAGACTCATACCAGCCACACCAATCACACCGTACAACTTGTGATTTGAACCCAGTTAACAGTATGATAACAATGAAGTAGCCTCTAAAAAAGATGGCTCACAACAATAATAACCCGATGTTTTGTAACAATAACTATGTACAAGTAATGCAGACAATCCGCACTTGGGATGG